>NC_134575.1:49668135-49853135 GCF_050947875.1 Dermacentor variabilis
CCGGGGGCAGCTGTTTTTATACTCTCGCAGTTGAGGGCAAGAAGGAACCCCTCAAAAGACGAGCACGTGAATGTACAATGGGCTAATGGTGACGCACACTGTCGAAGCGATGCCGTAGCACCATGACGAGCACGATCTCGTAGCACCCTGTCGTGGCGCTGCCGGTCGGACACAATGACTGTAATGAGAGGATGGTCCCTGCTTTGGCATCGCCTGTTTCGGGCACAATGACTGGAACGAGATCCCTGCTTTGGCATCGCCTGTTTCGGGCACAATGACTGGAATGAGATCCCTGCTTTGGCATCGCCTGTTTCGGGCACAATGACTGGAATGCGAGGATGATCCCTAGGCGGTCGCATCGCCGCAGTCGCGCCTGGAAACACCTGGCGATGAGTGTTGCGGCGACGACGATCGGGCCAAAATGTCTGCCGCCCCGCCGCAGTCGCGCCGGCAAAACCACGTGTCGCAGGCGAAACGCAACAGACCGCCCCGCCGGGGGAAGGAGATCCCGATGGACAGGGGACTGCATCCGCTGTCCGGAGGGATGTCGCTCGATGATGCTCATAACCGAAGTCGGGCGTCCCTCGACGTTTCTTGAGCGCAGCGCACAGAGAAGGCCTCGTTCTCTCGTTCAGGTTCGCACGGGACACTGCAAAGTGACTTCGGGAGAGTTCACATTTTTGTTCTCGTTCCCGGCAAGCGTTAGAACTACGCTGAAACTCAACCGCTCAGTCAGCAAGCACGGCACAACCCTCACTAAGCCCTGCCAGGCTCTTTCCCCTTTTTATACCACTGCCTAGTTCCTTACAGTAGTCTGGCATCACTCAGAACGCGTCCACAAATTGAAAAATTGCACTAGAAAGCATATCATCACTTTGAAACACTAAACAAAAGCAATATGTTAAAAAAAAATCCTGCCTCAGGAAGAAAAACATCAGTAACCAACAATTTTGAGGCTGATTCCTACGTTAGGGGCTTCGACTTAAGCCATCGGCGTTACCGTTGAGACTCCCCTTTTTGTAACGCACCTCAAAGGAATATTGTTGTAAAGCGAGGCTCCAGCGCAGGAGGCGGCCATTTTTGGGAGAGATGGTCTGCAGCCATTGGAGAGGGCAGTGATCCGTCTCAATGATAAACCTCGAGCCGGCTAGATAGCATGACAATTTCTGAACGGCCCACACGAGACACGCACACTCTTTCTCGGTGGCGCTATACGCCTGCTCACGACTGGACAGCTTACGACTAGCATACAGGACGGGGTGTTCTACTTCTCCATTTTCCCGTTGGCACAGTACAACGCCCATGCCTCGCTCACTAGCATCGCACTGAACAATGAACCCTTTTGTATAGTCTGGCGATCGTAGCACAGGCTGGCTTGTTAGGGCACTCTTTAGGGCGCTAAAAGCTCTTTCCTTTGTCTCGTCCCAGACGACTGTTTGAGGCTCTGTCTTTCTTAGAGCATCCGTCAGGGGAGCCGCGATATCAGAGTACCTAGGGATGTACCTCTGATAGTAGCCGGCGACACCCAAGAACGACCGAATATCGGTCTTGGTGCGCGGTTGCGGAAAGTCTCGCACAGCGGCCACTTTTATTTCAGAGGGGCGGCGACGACCCTGACCAATCACGTGACCGAGGTAGACAACCTCGGCCTGTGCTATCTGGCACTTAGGAGCCTTGACTGTCAAGCCCGCTTCGCGCAGGCGGGTTAGCACTGCCCGCAAGTGTGCCATATGCTCAGACCAGGATGCGGAGAATATCGCTACGTCGTCTAGATACGGTAAAGCGAATTCTTGCTGTCCCCGCAACACTTTATCCATGAGGCTTGAAAAACAGTATGGCGCGTTCTTCAAACCAAAACTCAACACTTTAGGACGGAATGTTCCCATTGGTGAAATGAACGCCGCATACCTACTAGCCTCTTCTGTAAGTGGAACCTGCCAATAACCCCTGACAAGATCTAGGGTGGAAATAAACTGAGCACTACTAACTTTCTCAAGGCGCTCCTCGATGTTAGGGATCGGATAAATTTGATCCTTAGTGATGGAATTAAGCCTGCGGTAGTCGACGCAAGGACGAGGTTCCTTGCCCGGTACCTCAACTAAAATCAAAGGGGAGGTATAATCACTCTCACCTGCCTCAATAACACCGAGCTGTAGCATTTTCTTTACCTCAGCCTCCATAATATCGCTCTGGCGGGGTGACACCCGATACGCCTTGGATCGTACTGGCTCTGTGGAGGTAAGTTCTATATCATGAGTAAGTACAGAAGTCCTACCAGGCCTCTCAGAGAACAGACCTTGAAACTCTTGTAATAGCTGGTGTAGTTCGGTTTTCTGCTCGGGCGACAGCGGTGCTTTACTGATAAGGTCACTAATGACTTGACCGGTGTCTTCCCTGTTCGTCACTGAGCCTAGTCCCGGAAGCTCGACTGGAAGCTCTTCAGGAACGTTTATCATCATGCACACCACTGCTTCCCGTTGTCTATAAGGTTTGAGCAGATTACAGTGGTAAACTTGCTGTGCTTTCCGCTTTCCTGGCAGACTTACCACGTAGTTAACGTCCGACAGTTTCTGAACAATTCGTGCTGGGCCCTCCCACTGCACGTCTAGTTTGTTGTTTAGCGATGTGCGCAATATCATGACCTCATCGCCCACCTCAAAACGACGGGCCCTGGCTGTCCGATCATAATAAACCTTGGCCCTCTGCTGGGCCTTTGCCATTGCTTCACCTGACAACTCCTGTGCCCTTCTTAAGCGTTCGAGGAGCTTAAGCACGTACTCCACCACGACTGGGTCGTCGCCCCTACCTTCCCATGATTCTCGAAGCATGCGAAGCGGAGATCGAAGCGAGCGACCGTACACCAGTTCAGCTGGCGAAAACCCCGTAGCCGCATGCGGCGCGGTCCTTAAAGCAAACATCACCCCAGGCAGACACAGCTCCCAGTCAGTTTGATGTTCAAAACACAAGGCTCTCAACACGCGCTTCATGACGGAGTGGAGCTTCTCAACGGAATTCGACTGTGGGTGGTACACTGAGCTGTGTAACAGCTTTACCCCACACCTTTCGAGAAAAGTTGTCGTCAAAGCGCTAGTAAACACTGTGCCCTGATCTGATTGGATTTCCGCAGGAAAACCAACTCGCGCAAATATGGACAGTAGTGCATTAACTATCTCAACTGAGCTGAGTTCTTTAAGCGGCACTGCTTCAGGGAACTTTGTCGCTGGGCAGATCACAGTCAAAATGTGTCTGTACCCCGTGGCTGTTACCGGCAGAGGTCCCACAGTATCAATAACGAGCCGTCTAAAAGGCTCCGTAATGATAGGTACCAATTTCAACGGCGCCCTCGATTTGTCCCCTGGTTTGCCCACCCGCTGACAAGTGTCACATGTCCTCACGAAATGGTCTGCGTCCCGAAAACACCCTGGCCAATAGTACTCTTGCAAGAGACGGTCCTTAGTTTTCTTAACTCCTAGGTGTCCGGACCACGAACCCCCATGCGACAAGCGCAACAGATCCTGACGATAGCATTGAGGCACGATCAGCTGATCGAACTCCACTCCTCTTCGGTCTAGATACTTCCGGTACAGGACTCCACCTCTTTCCACAAAACGCGCCGTTTTCCTGGCGATACCTTCTTTGACATTGCAGCGCACGTTTTCCAGGCTGCCATCCTTTTTTTGCTCGGCTATCAAAGCCGACCGGCTGACTTTTAGCAACCTATCAAGTCCGTCTGACGTAGGCGCGATGAGCAAATCAGTAGATAGCTCTTCTAACTTTCCCGCGTCGGGCGTTTCCTCTCCAGTATCTGGCGCCTTTAACGTTACAGACTCAAGTTTATTCAGTTCGGGCGTGCTCTGAATATCAGCTTGCTGCGCCTCTGACCCTTTTTCGTTGTTTGATAACGTCGGCCCCGCAACTACCGCCTTTGCAGCGAGCTCCCGAACCTTCGACCTGGTTAAGGCCTGAACACTAGCTTCACCAAACAAAAGCCCCTTCTCGCGCAGGAGGTGATCGGACCTGTTTGAAAATAGGTACGGGTACTGGGGTGGCAGCATAGATGACACTGCCGCCTCCGTCTCAAGCGCTCCGAAAGGTCCTTCAATAAGCACTTTTGCTACCGGCAGACACACGCTATGAGCTTCCACGGCTTGCTTGATCCATGCGCACTCGCCCGTGAACATATGGGGTTCTACGTAAGACGGGTGAACTACATCCATCGTAGCTGCGGAATCGCGAAGCACTCGGCACTCTTTCCCGTTCACGAGGAGGTCTCGCATGTAAGGCTCGAGAAGCTTCATGTTCTCGTCAGTGCTGCCTATTGAAAAAAACACAACTTTTGGTGTTGTTTCCGGACACTGCGCCGAAAAGTGACCCGGCTTCTGGCACGTATAACACAAGCGCGCTCGCCTCATCTCGAACCGCTTTCTGCGTTTGGCTGCCGCCGTCTCTTTACGTTTGGTCGGACTGCTTTCACTCGCATCCTCACTACGCGTGTCCCCCTTTAATCTCATGGGCGTGAACTTCGGCCTCTCAAACTTCGAGCCAAATTCACCCTTTTGACCGTCCTTAGCTCCGCGAGCTCGACGCGTCACAAACTCCTCGGCTAGCTCAGCGGCTCTAGCCACCGTACTCACGTCTGGCCTATCCAAGACCCATTATCGCACGTTCTCCGGTAACCGACTATAAAACTGTTCTAGCCCGAAACACTGCAGAACTTTATCGTGGTCACCAAACGCTTTCTCTTCTTTGAGCCACTCCTGCATGTTCGACATAAGCCTATACGCAAACTCTGTATATGACTCACTTCTGCCTTTCTCATTTTCCCGAAACTTCCGACGGAACGCCTCCGCAGACAGCCGGTACTTTTTTAGCAGACTCGATTTTACTTTGTCGAAATCCTCTGCTTCCTCTCTATCCAAGCGAGCGACTACGTCGGCCGCCTCGCCGGGTAACAAAGTGAGCAAGCGCTGTGGCCACGTTTCCCGAGAGAACCCCTGCTTCTCGCACGTTCGCTCAAAGTTAACCAGGAACAAACCAATGTCCTCTCCAAGCTTAAACGGCCGCATCAGGTCAGTCATTTTGAACAATACGCGTTCTCCTGCACCGTGTGCCTGACTTCCATTACGAGCGCGTTCCATCTCTACCTCAAGACGCTTCATTTCCAAAGCGTGTTGACGGTCACGCTCTTGTTGCTCTCGCTCTTTCTGTTCTTTACGTTCACGCTCTTCTTTTTCTTTTTGTTCTTTACGTTCACGCTCCTGTCTTTTTGCAGTCTCTCTCTCTTCAATGGTCTCAAGGCATTCCGACAGCTCGTCATTCTCAGCCTCTAACTCAAGAATAGCCTTTATCAGTTCCGGTTTTCTTAGTTTGTCTGAGACATCCAGACCCAACTCTCTTGCAAGCTCCAACAATTTCGGTTTGCGCAACGACTTCAAATCCATGGCTGCTCTGAATGCTGCTTTCTCTACTGCTTACTATTGTCTTGCCGCAAACTAACCCGGCAGCAACGACAACCACAATTACCAGCTCTGTTTCTAACACTAACAAAAGCCTGGCAAAGCTCAGAAGAAGAAAGTCCCGCACTCACCAAACCTCGCAGGCAGGAATTCCGCGCAGTCGTTCCGCTGCAGGCAACCAGTCGTCACACAGGGCTCGTTGCACTGCTCCCGGATCGTCGTTGAGCTGCTCAGCATACAGTCAACTGCATCTCTTCGCTGCTGGCCTCCGTTGTCGCGATCTCGCCGCTGGCAGACAGTTGTTTGAAGTCGGAGGCGATCTCACCGCTGGCAACCAGATGTTTGGATCGGACTGCTTGTACGATCTGTTGGGAACTCGGCGCTGACGCCCGTGGTTGTACCTGGGTCGCAAGCCCCAAGGGTAGCGTTGGCCTGGCGGCCTGGGGTACAACTGGAAGCATCCGAAGGTCCCGGCAAAGCAAGAGTCGACTGGTAACAACAAAACAACTTGTTTATTTTAACATCGCAAAGAGTTGGTGGTCAGGTTTGACCGAAGTAGAGAGACGGGAGAGCACTTCACTCAACAGAAGAAATCGGAGCCCTCCTTTTTGCGTCCGGGGGCAGCTGTTTTTATACTCTCGCAGTTGAGGGCAAGAAGGAACCCCTCAAAAGACGAGCACGTGAATGTACAATGGGCTAATGGTGACGCACACTGTCGAAGCGATGCCGTAGCACCATGACGAGCACGATCTCGTAGCACCCTGTCGTGGCGCTGCCGGTCGGACACAATGACTGTAATGAGAGGATGGTCCCTGCTTTGGCATCGCCTGTTTCGGGCACAATGACTGGAACGAGATCCCTGCTTTGGCATCGCCTGTTTCGGGCACAATGACTGGAATGAGATCCCTGCTTTGGCATCGCCTGTTTCGGGCACAATGACTGGAATGCGAGGATGATCCCTAGGCGGTCGCATCGCCGCAGTCGCGCCTGGAAACACCTGGCGATGAGTGTTGCGGCGACGACGATCGGGCCAAAATGTCTGCCGCCCCGCCGCAGTCGCGCCGGCAAAACCACGTGTCGCAGGCGAAACGCAACAGTGTCAGAAACAGAGCTGGTAATTGTGGTTGCCGTTGCTGCTGGGTTAGTTTGCGGCAAGACAATAGTAGGCAGTAGAGAAAGCAGCATTCAGAGCAGCCATGGATTGGAAGTCGTTGCGCAAACCGAAATTGCTGGAGCTTGCAAGAGAGTTGGGTCTGGATGTCTCAGACAAACTCAGAAAACCAGAACTGCTAAGGGCTATTCTTGAGTTAGAAGCTGAGGATGACGAGCTGTCGGAATGCCTTGAGACCATTGAGGAGAGGGAGACGGCAAAAAGACAGGAGCGCGAACGTAAAGAACAGAAAGATGAGCGCGAACGTAAAGAACAGAAAGAGCGAGAGCAACAAGAGAAAGAAAAAGAGCGCGACCGTCAACACGCTTTGGAAATGAAGCGTCTCGAGGTAGAGATGGAACGCGCTCGTAATGGAAGTCAGGCACGCGGTGCAGGAGAACGAGTATCGTTCAAAATGACTGACCTGATGCGGCCGTTTAAGCTTGGAGAGAACATTGGTTTGTTCCTGGTTAACTTTGAGCGAACGTGCGAGAAGCAGGGGTTCTCTCGGGGAACGTGGCCACAGCGCTTGCTCACTTTGTTACCCGGCGAGGCGGCCGACGTAGTCGCTCGCTTGAAGAGAGAGGAGGCAGAGGATTTCGACAAAGTGAAATCGAGTCTGCTAAAAAAGTACAGGCTGGCAGCGGAGGTGTTCCGTCGGAAGTTTCTGGGAAAATGAGAAAGGCAGAAGTGAGTCATATACAGAGTTTGCCTACAGGCTAATGTCAAACGTGCAGGAGTGGTTCAAAGAAGAGAAAGCGTTTGGTGACCACGAGAAAGTTCTGCAGTGTTTCGGGCTGGAACAGTTTTATAGTCGGTTACCTGAGAACGTGCGGTACTGGGTCTTGGATAGGCCAGACGTTAGTACAGTGGCTAAAGCCGCCGAGCTAGCCGAGGAGTTTGTGACGCGTCGGGGTCGCGGAGGTAAGGACGGTCAAAAGGGTGAATTTGGCTCCAAGTTTGAGAGGCCGAAGTTCACACTCATGAGAGCAAGGGGGGACACACGTAGTGCGGATGCGAGTGAAAGCAGTCCGACCGAACGTAAGGAGATGGCGGCAGCCGAAGCCGAACGCAGAAAGCGGTTCGAGATGAGGCAAGCGCGCGTGTGTTATACGTGCCAGAAGCCGGGTCACTCTTCGGCGCAGTGTCCAGAAACAAAAACAAAAGTCGTGTTTTTGTCATTATGCAGTACTGACGAGAACATGAAGCTTCTCGAGCCTTACATGCGAGACCTCCTCGTGAACGGGAAAGAGTGCCGAGTGTTTCGCGATTCCGCAGCTACAATGGATGTAGTTCACCCCTCTTACGTAGAACCCGATATGTTCACGGGCGAGTGCGCATGGATCAAGCAAGCTGTGGAAGCTCATAGCGTGTGTCTGCCCGTAGCAAAAGTGCTTATTGAAGGACCTTTCGGAGCACTTGAGACGGAGGCCGCAGTGTCATCTATGCTGCCCCCCCAGTACCCGTACCTATTTTCGAACAGGTCCGATCACCTCCTGCGCGAGAAGGGGCTTTTGTTTGGTGAGGCTAGCGTTCAGGCCTTAACCAGATCGAGAGTTCGGGAGCTCGCTGCAAAGGCGGTAGTTGCGGGGCCGACGTTGTCGAACAATGAGAAAGGGTCGGAGGTGCAGCAAGCTGATATTCAGAGCACGTCCGAACTGAATAAAATTGAGCCTGTAGCGTTGAAGGCACCAGACACTGGAGAGGACATGCCCGACACGGGAAAGTTAGAAGAGCTATCTGCAGATTTGCTCATCGCGCCTACGTTAGATGGACTCAATAGGTTGCTAAAAGTCAGCCGGTCGGCTTTGATAGCCGAGCAAAAAAAGGATGGCAGCCTAGAAAAGATGCGCTACAATGTCAAGGAAGGTATCGCCAAGAAAAAAGCTCGTTTTGTGGAAAGAGGTGGGGTCCTGTACCGGAAGTATCTAGACCGCAGGGGAGTGGAGTTTGATCAGCTGATCGTGCCTGAGTGCTACCGTCAGGATCTGTTGCGCTTGTCGCATGGAGGTTCGTGGTCCGGACACCTAGGAGTTAAGAAGACTAAGGACCGTCTCTTCCAAGAGTATTATTGGCCAGGGTGTTTTCGTGACGCAGAACACTTTGTGAGGACATGTGACACCTGTCAGCGGGTGGGCAAACCAGGGGACAAATCGAGGGCGCCGTTGAAGTTGGTACCTATCATTACGGAGCCTTTTAGACGGCTCGTTATTGATACAGTGGGACCTCTGCCGGTAACAACCAAGGGGTACAGACACATTTTGACTGTGATCTGCCCAGCGACAAAGTTCCCTGAAGCAGTGCCGCTTAGAGAACTGAGCTCAGTTGAGATAGTCAATGCACTACTGTCCATATTTGCGCGAGTTGGTTTTCCTGCGGAAATACAGTCAGATCCGGGCACAGTGTTTACTAGCGCTTTGACGACAGCCTTTCTCGAAAGCTGTGGGGTAAAGCTGTTACGCAGCTCAGTGTTCCACCCACATTCGAATTCCGTTGAGAAGCTCCACTCCGTCATGAAGCGCGTGTTAAAAGCATTGTGGTTTGAACAACTAATTGACTGGGAGCTGTGTCTGCCTGGGGTGATGTTTGCACTAAGGACCGCGCCTCATGCGGCTACGGGGTTTTCGCCAGCTGAGCTGGTGTACGGTCGCTCGCTGCGGTCTCCGCTTCGCATGCTTCGAGACGGATCACTGCCCTCTTCAATGGCTGCAGACCATCTCTTCCATAAATGGCCGCCTCCTGCGCTGGAGCCTCGCTTTGCAACAATATTCCTTTGAGGTGCGTTACAAAAGGGGGAGTCCTAACGGTAACGCCGATGGCTTAAGTCGAGGCCCCTAACGTAGGAATCAGCCTCAAAGTTGTTTGTTACTGATGTTTTCTTCCTGAGGCAGGATTTTTAACATATTGCTTTTGTTTAGTGTTTCAAAGTGATGACGTGCTTTCTAGTGCAATTTTCCAATTTGTGGACGCGTTCTGAGTGCTGCTAGACTGTAAGGAACTAGGCAGTAGTATAAAAGGGGAAAGAGCCTGGCAGGGCTTAGTGAGGGTTGTGTCGTGCTTGCTGACTGAGCGGTTCAGTTTCGGCGTAGTTCTAACGCTTGCTGGGAACGAGAACGAAAATGGCAACTCTCCCGAAGTCACTTTGCAGTGTCCTGTGTGAACCTGAACGTGAGAACGAGGCCTTCTCTGTGCGCTGCGCTCAAGAAACGCCGAGGGACGACCGACTTCGTTTATGAGCATCATCGAGCGACATCCCTCCGGACAGCGGATGCAGTCCCCTGACCATCGGGGTCTCCTTCTCCCGGCGGGGCGGTCTGTTACGTTTCGCCTACGACGCGCGGTACAGCCGGCGCGGATGCAACGGACGCCGGGGCTTCGTTCAAAGCGGCGGACATTTTGGCCCGTTCAGCGCTGCCGTAACGCTTCCTGCCAAGCGCGTCCAGGCATGTTTCAATGCCACGTGTCTTTGTGTGTGTGAGTGTGTGTGCATGTTGGTACCCACGCTTCTCAAAGCGCGGCAGCCGGGGAGAGGAGCTCCCCAACTGTGAAGCGAGGAGGTCTGACCGGCGCCGGCCCGGCGGATGCGTCACTTCTTGTCACAACGTGTCTCTCAACGTGTCCGTGCCCCGCCGTCACGTGCGCCCCATCCGGAGCCGTTCCTTTTTGCCCTCGACTCCGAGAGTATAAAAGCAGCTGCCCCGGACGCCGAGAGAGGCCCCGATTTCTTCCGTCGAGTAACGTGGTCTCCCGTCTCTCCACTCCGGTCGACCTGACCGGCCGCTCTTTTGCGATGCTAGAATAAACAAGTTGTTCTGTTAGCAGTCGACTCATGCTTTGCCAGGACCTTTGGATGCTTCCAGCTGTGCCCCCGGCCGCCAGGCCAACGCTACCCTTGGGGCTTGCGACCCAGATGCAACACTGGCCATATCTGCGACGGACACCGGCGAACAACGTTTTGATAACCGAACCGGCTATTCGAATGAGCTCGCAACAGCTTACGCTGTAAGCTTTATTCACCTGTTAGGCACACGTGCAACCGTGTTACGCATCAATACCCGTGCCTACATTGACTACACTATAACTTATCAACTTATCAAGCATGCGATACCTCGTACTTGACATAAACAAAGGAAAGGAGCGAAGAAAGCAGTAAACAGTGTCTGCTTGACGTTTGCTCTGCCACTTCCACTTCGGTAACATCGCCAGCCTCGAATTCCTGATTGGTGCGCTAGCCATTAAGTTTGTTTATTTACCTGACGCCATGTGGATGCGCTTATCTGAAACAACTGTTTGCTCTGTACAGATCGACTGTTGTGTCACTGGTTTCGGGACGCCATCTCAACGTCTAGCCAAAGTTTGTGGGTCATCCTGGAAATCGCTGCTCAGCCAAAGGTAACAATTTATCTGCTACAAAAGAAATCCATACGGGTTCCTCGAAAGAAAGGCCTCGCAGTTAAAGAAAAATTCGTCCTGTTCCGGGACTCGAACCCGGGACCACCGCCGTTCCGGAGCAGCCGCTCTACCACCTGATCTAACCAGGCAGCTTGCAGATGGCAGGGCGAAGTCGAATTGTTCAACAACTCCAAGCAAATGCAAGAGCTCGACGAAATAATTTTGCGGGAACCCGCAAGGTGGAGAAAAGTCCCTAATAAAGGGGCAAATTACTTCTCTCCACCTTGCAGGTTTGCGCAGAACTTTTTCATCAGGTAACATGATAACTTGAAACAAGTATAGCTTTCATTTTCCGATTAGCCTAGCATTTAGAGGGGCAGATCAAAGTCATTAAGCTGTGAGCGGATTCCGGCTCGCTAAGCTCTCGGTCAGACGTGAAGATCAGGTGCATTGCGTTTTTGTGGGTGGAACTTGTTTGCAATTCTTAGGTTGTCACCGATGACTACAGCGGGCATTTTCTCGCCAGCTTGCCGAGTCTGTTACGTTAGGAGACCCACTGGGCGTTTGGGAGGAAGCCGGTTTTCTCAATGATTGCGTTCACATTAACGCCCTTCCCGCGATTTTATCTGACAGCACTTAACCACATCCAGTGCTAAGAACCTCGCCTGTTTCGCACTTTTTCCTGACACTGCCCCGACACAGCCACAACCGTGATTCGTGACAGGCTAGTTCCGCTGCTAAAACGCCACCTCCCTGCTTCACCACGGTTGGCATGCCGGGAGTTCAATGTTTCCGCATACCGTCACGCGTGATTAAATTAAGGATGCCGTGAAGAACGTGGTTCTCAGAACGTTGCAAACTACCAACGCAACACCAGCACTGATACTGTGGCGCCATCTGCTAGGTGGAGACCAGTGGCGCAATCTGCTAGGTGGAAACCAAACGACCTTCAACGTTCGATGCCATGCCTGCAGGGCTATACTACGGCACCGTCGAAAACAAACGGTTTAATCTCTATGATAACGAAACAACCTTCATACTGATTTGTCCTCAGCGTGAGAAGAGAGTAAGGAATGTCTTATTTTCACCGTTTATTCTTGGCTAGCCAGGGCGCAAGGCAAGTGGCAAGCATGAATTTGGATATAAGCGGGCGGTCTGTACCACCTGGGCGCGGCCCATGTTACCCAAATACATTAACGAGTCATATCCACAAGAATAAATGACGCCATGCGACTTGCACGCTCAGAAGGCCTAAGGTACCACGCCTCGCTGCAGCGTATCACGCATAGCTAAAGCTCCCTAATCTCGCCAATAATCAGACGTTGGCTAGATAGATAGATAGATAGATAGATAGATAGATAGATAGATAGATAGATAGATAGATAGATAGATAGATAGATAGATAGGGAAGGCAGAGATGTTACCAGTTAGGAGTCTGGTTGGCTACCCTACGCTGGAGGAAGGGAGAAGGGGAACAGAGATAAGAGAGAGTGTACAGAGCCGTGCGCAGACAGCCATTGAGTCAAAGCCGCTTGTGCAAACCAGACGTTCTCAGAAAGCACAAAAGTGCCTTCACTGCCTTCTGAGCCGATGATCGGTGGGGACGGTGCTCTAGTACTACCTGTTCACTCAGAGGACGATCACTTAGTTTCCTCAGTGTGTTGGAAAAGTTCTAGACTTCGCTGCACAAGCACGTTGGCTGTGTCCACCTCGTAGATTCGGCAGTGCTGTAAGTTACTTGTGAGATAAAAGTATAGCTGTCGTTGATGTACTTGATGCCATGGTAATAATCGGCAGCCTTCAACCAAGTTCCCCGGCAGTTGATAATATTACAATCAAAATATGGCTGTGGGACAAAACATGGAAAAATACATTCTCAGGCTATCAAAATTGAATATAGGCATACACATTGAAATAGGCATTTAGAGGTACAATAAAAATGGTGCTGAAATGTTTATAGACGCATAGTTTGTTCTGATATGCTAAACAGGCCATAAGGATATGTTAGGAAAAAGTAGGTATTTTGCCTAAAGTTGCGATCTTCACTTCTCGCCCTCGCACAGACTTCCATATTCCAGGGGTGGCTTGCACGAACATTTAATAATGAAAAGAACAACGAATTTAAGAACGCGTTCCAGTGTGCACTAGACGTTGTCTAGGGTACATTTAGGAACGCGTTCTTACACTCGCTATTATTTTCGTTACTGAATGTTGGCGCAAGCTCTCCCAGATCTGTTCTGTACTTTATTTCTCGAGTTCATAAACATGAAGTGCAAATTGAACACAAATAATTACAATCTGCAAGTTTGCTTTATAGGTATTGTGATAAAAAATATGCGCGCCATGTCGCAAAGCCTTAAGTGTCTTCACATTGAACTTTAATGTCGATAACTTTTTATGCACTTGCTAAGAAAGCACAGACAAGAGCTATCGCAACTACGGCGGTTGTCGCTTATGAGGTGCCGGTACTGCCACATTCGAAAACGACTTCGGGATAAAACCGGTGTTTGGACTCTTCTTTGCGACAACAAAGCCACGGAGCAAGAGAAAGCGTTGAAAATAGTCCAGCATTACCCGATTCGACTGGAATTTACATGCAGATTTGCCAGCCACGCATGTTTCCTGTTATATTTAAGTTTACGGTGAAGGACAATCCCAGATAACATTCAGTGTGAGGCCGCACTCATGGAAACAAGTCTCTGACGACGAGGCACTAAGTGTCTTGACAGTTTAAAATGAGCAGATTTGATTGGCTCTTTCACGGGTTGTCATGGTCGCGGCGGTCGGGCTTTCTTTGCAAAGGTCGCCTGCTCTCGCGCAACTGATGGTCGCTGAACGCCAGCTATATATTCGGTGACAACCTAATAATTACAAATGAGCGCCACCCACTAAAGCGCAGTGCAGCTGTGCTTGACCTCTGAAACTGAGCCAAGCCATGGCTAGAATCCGCTAGCAGCTTAGTGAATTGGATCTGCTAATGTAAATGCTATAGGCTAATCGTAAAATAAAAGGTCGTTGTTTCGAGCTAAAAATGCTGCTTTTATGTTTAAACTGATATCAGACTCGCCCGTAAAATTTGCTTCAGAGGTTCAGGCTTCGTCTTGAAGCCAGTGACAAAAAGAGCAATCTGTGCGGAGAAGAAAGTCGTTGTATAAACGCGAAAATCTGCTACACGTCAGTAAATTAAGCAGTCCTTCTCAGCATCGTGTACAAGTAGTTATGTGTAAAATAATCTTTCCCTTTTACTGGTTTGTATATTATTCTTTATAAATTTTGTGTGCTTATATACAGACTCTTTCACCGTTTAGACACGTAGGCCCTGGACGGTGTCCGGTTTTGTTCATTGGCGTAGCCCGCTAAATTTAGCGAACAAGGAAAGCATTGGCTGCGATATCGAGTAGCAGGAGTGCGTTAAAATCTAAGATCGCCGATTTTCAACACTTTTCCTCTGTGCATAACGACAATTTTTCGAGTGAATGTTGCCGTAATGTTATACGAAAACGTTATGTATTATTCTTGAGGCGTAACGCGCTTGTCTTCAATATCGAAACTTAAAGATAGACTTCCCGCACATTAAAACAACTTAAAAACGCGCTTTGTGTTCCGGCGCAGTAGACTGACGAGGTCCCCGGCCGCAAGTCTATTGGGGCCGCATTCTCGCTGCTGAAAGAAAAAATTGGGTTTTAGAGTTCAAAACCACTTTCTGATTATGAGACACGCCGCAGTGGGGGACTCCGCAAATTTGGACCACCTGGGGTTCTTTAACGTGCCCCTAAATCTAAGTACACGGCTGTTTTCGCTCCCATCGAAATGCGGCCGCCGCGGCCGGGATTGGATCCCGCGACCTCGTGCTTAGCAGCCTAACACCATAGCCATGGCTATGGTGTTACCACGGCGGGTGCATTCCCGTTGCTGTTATCGCGCGAGTGAAACATATATACGGATTACCTTTAACTTTATATCCATTTGTGAAACATACGTTTTTAAGAGCGCAGCTATTAGGCGCCCGTTCCCGCGTCGAGCGTCGTCGTCGTAACCGAGCAAACGAGCATAGCGAAAGGCGACAGCGAACGCGGACCGCAGCGGGAGTTGAAAGACGCGATGAGGAAAGTGGAGAGGAGGGTGCAGCGGAACCACGAAGGGGGAAAGCGGAGCGTAGTTCGGCGACGATGGCTGCAAGATGGCGCCCGAGTCGCGCGCGTCGTCTGGATCGTCCGTCGGCGGCGGCGTCTGCTGCGAATCGGCCCCGCGCGTCACCCACGCGCAGGCTCTCGCGATTTCCCGATGAGCGAGAACGTCGCGCCGTACCTCGCTGCCCTTGCAACGTGCCGCACGAGACAGATAGTCCGCGCCAGCCAGTGTGGGCGTCTTGCACTGGTGGCGGCGCGCGAAACGTTATATGTGGGTAGTACCAGCTTGGGCAGTTTTGAGCCCTGGCTGTGGCGAAACACGCTTCTAGCCCGAGTTTTGCGTCGATTCGCGCTTTTTTTCTCTCCCCTGTTGCGAGTGCGAAAAAGCTTGTCACTTCTCACAGACCATGCCGACCTCGCTTCGAGCTCGCCGCAGCCTATAGTTTAACGAAAACGGACTCTCCGTGAGACGTAATGCTGGAAGGGGAAGGGATCGGCGACGCCGATCCGGGGAGACCTAGCTCAGCCTCGAAAAAGTATCACCGTCGTTACTGCTGCGTCGTGGGCTGCCATGAACAAAAAAGGCCTGAATTCCAATATCAGATTCTACCGTTTTCCTTCAAGGCCTGACAAAGCGGAGCGTCGGGCGCGCTGGATAGCTGCAGTTTGTCGCGCTGGGTAAGCGAAACTTCGCGCCATGCTGACTGCTTCGCCTGTCTTGAAGCTTGCTTGATTATCTGAGTTCAAAAATTTGGTGTTTTGCACCTATACAGTTCCGACGGCAGACCGACATAGCAGCAGGCATGGCTGGTGATTCACGATTCGAGACCCGGCCACAGCGACAATTAGCAATTCGACCGGTGCGAAGTGGTGAGGTGAACAGGTTTGTGCAAGTGAGCAGGAATGGTCGGGCTGATTCGGTGACAATTCACTACCCCACTACGAGCAGCACAGGTTAGAGAGTTAAATGTGCTCATCCTCGACCTCAAGCCAGCCCGTTGAGGCAGCGCAGCAAGGTAGTATTGATTGCAGCACATCCATGTTCGGGCGCTGTCATTAAAAGCTACATTAAGCGAGCAGCGCACGAGCTCGCGCTGCAGCGCGATTCGCACGTACGTTACTGCGAGCTCATTTGCATTGCATCAGTTATTTATCAGTTGCTAAAGGGACAGATGGCCGCTACTACAGTCCAGGCATAACTACTTGTCTTAGCGGCATGCAGTCAACAAAGATTGCAGGAGGCCCGCCGTTTCGCGGCATGTCGAAAGACCGCTGCCGTCGCGGTGCGTACCGTCGTGCGCTCGAGCAGTTCGGTACACATGATGTCTGCTTGTCGCTGCTGTGAACTCATTTATAGCAAGCATTTCCTGGCGCTCGTGCGCCTGAATCAAGCAGCGTGCATATTAACCTTACCTGAAGTTCAAATTCGTACGCGACTCGCTTCACTTGCGATTGACACCGCGCTAAAACTTGGCCGCTCATTTCTTGAACGGCGTACACGTATTCGGCGTTGCATAATTTATTGCCTTTACGCAGCGTGCCACCCCTGAAAAAAAATCTTCGGCGCCCGATATTCGCTGCAAGCCGTGGTACAACACAACCGAAAGTGGCGGGTCCATATTGTAAACGTGCTTTCCGAAGCAGACGACCGAGCTTGGTACTACACAGTTCAGGACAGAGGGCGCTTTTTAGCACCATTTTCGCAGCGCCCCCTGGGCAATGCAAGAGCCCCATATCGCGAAATGAAAACACGCATGGAAATGCGCTCAAATTTCGCATTAAGGAGTATCGTAATCGTCGGTGACTTTTAGTTTCCGGCTATCTGTGGAAGAAGTTATGTGCAAAATAAACCTTCACTATGCAAGTTCTGTTTGAGTTGGACAGTGTGCAAATATAAATTTTTATTCTTTGGGTGTCTCCGACTTCTTTTTAGAGTTCCTTGAGACGATTACGCATATTTTGTAGAAAGGCCTTCCTTTGTTTTACTGAAGGGTGTTAAAGTTTTGAAAAGAAATCCCAGCTCGTAGAGGTCGAAAGTTGTGACAGTTGGCACGAAATGACCATGTTGTGCTACGCCGTTCAACATAAAAACTTTTTCGCTCATTTCCCGTCCCGTGTTAGTTTGTCCATGGGGCACCCTTAATGTCTATCTATTTCAGAAGTAGCTTAAGTCCCGTTATGAGGCCGCAGGCATTAAGGGGTACTACGTCGAAAAAAAATTGCCATTAGAAATCGAAACACTTTCTGTAAAGCAAGGCAATTAAAACACAATTTATCTTATCTGCAGAAAACTGTTAATGATTTCAGTAACTCAAAACACAACACACGCACTAGAAACTGCGGCAGAGACACTTAAAATTGCTTACGTGTGGGAACGCGAAATCATTACACCGTTTGTAGATCTCGGCACGTCATGAACTCGCTCATGAACGCCCTCATGAACGTACGGAGCAGGCACACCTTTAGTGAGCCAGAACCGTGGAGCCGCCGTGGTGTGGGTTCGATTCCCGGGTTCGATTCCCACCTAGACCGAAGGGTGCCGAAATTTCTCTTCGAAGCCCATTAATTTGTTTACAGGAACCTGACCGAGAAATTTAGCGTCAGTCAGAGCATTTTCGACTCTTTGCGCCATCGGACATTTATGGCATCTTTCGGTCGTATAGACGCCGACGGATTTTCGCGTAATGGGGCAATATAGTGCTTTCAATAAAAAAAAAAAAACACTAATCGCGCGAGAAGACTTGAACGGCAGAGAGTATAACAACAATTGCAAATATTGCCCTTGTTCAAGCAACCAAGAACTACACGGCGATCGAGGGAAAAGTGCCACCGATGGCTGAAACGAGATAGCAGTACGAAATATGAGGGAAAACCTGTTGGCCTAATTGGTGTTTACGAAAGAGCACATTTTTCCTCTGCGGACACGACTACAGACTAAGGAACGAAATCGATGACAAGTGCGTTAACTGCAAAAAAAAAAGTTTTATTGAGGACACAGGCACCGTAATATATATGCACAACGAGGCGTCGTGCACATATAATGCTACCCTGCAATGCCCTGTAGAGTGCCGTATTGCCACAATCAACGGCTAACGGGGCAACGCGTTGTCGAAGAAGGTCAGAATTTCGGAATCGCACCTTCTAATAGAAGTGTCACTGAAATAGTTTGAAAATTTCATTCTTGACCTGACACCATTTCGCAAACACAGGTGGAGATTTGCCTTTTTTTATTTTTTTTTTGCTATATCCTTGTTCTCTTGGTCACTCAAGCTGCCGTAACTGTGGGCCGACAAGCATAGGGAGAATACTTTTTCTTTAAGGCTCACGAATAGTCATGAAGAGAATCATGTAGTGCGATACAACTTGGGTGGTCTCGTTCACCTCCTTTTTTTTTTCTACTCAGAGGCCGCGTAGCTTCGCTTAACCGAGTGAAGGTTTAGCGGGAGTTCGCTATAAAGGTGAGCAGCGCATGAGCCGCGAATAGCTGAGCGTGCGTGCGTGCGTGAGACAGTTTAGTTTAAGGCAAGCATTGCTCTTTGTAACCTGCACAGTTTTGCAGTCCGCCTGCTTGCCGTGCGACTTTGCCTTTTTTTTTAACTGCCTGCCTGCTGCAACGTTTGCAACCTGAGCTTCGGGCTGCCATTACGTCGGTTATCCGCGCTCACTGTCCACGCTAGCGCGGCATTACATGTACAGCCGGAGGGGACGTGTCCGGGTCCCAAAAGAACAGGATGTGAATGCAAGATTGAACAAGGCGCGAATATGTCTTATATGTCCTTGATCGACACAAAGGAGGAACCGAAGTGTGATTTCTCGCCGCAATCTTTACCCCATTTGATTAAAGTTCTGGATGTCCTTGAATTTCCAAATATGCGCGTAAGGGAACGCTCAAATTAGATTGCGGGGTTTTAGAGGGTTCCGAAACGGCACACTGTGTTGTGACGTCGTGCACCCTGGTTGATGGCTCCGGATTAATTTTTGTCCACACATAGGGTTCTTCAACGTACGCGTAAATGTTAGTTAGTACACGAGCTTCCATCAGTATGCGGCAGCCGCTATTGGCATCGAACTAGAGCCTTCCTACTCAGCCATGCAACGTGATAGCCACTGAGCTACCGCGGTTATTGAATATGTGAGTTTACAATCAGTGAATTCCAGTCAGTGTCCATCAGTGCAAAGCACTAACCTAACGAGGTACTTCGACACGTGCAAGGATAAAAAGAAAAAGAACACTTGCGAAGATGTTGAGGACCTCGAAACGAGGAGTGAGACGAAAAGAATGACAAGCTTTGATTTCCCACTGCAGGAAGACGGTGGCGTGGATTCGGGGGCAAAGGTGGATAGATGATGTTCTACTTCAGGTTGACAAGAAGGACTTCATTTGTGCTGGTCATGTAATGCGTGGAGCAGATAGCCGGTGGTCTATTAGAAGTAGAAAAAGAAAGGCGTGCTAATCAAAGGTCAACGCAGTCTTGGACTGTAGAGGATTATAGGTGGTGTATTGAGAGTAGGGGATTTACAGGCCTAGGATGGGACGGCTTACGTAAGAAGGGGATAATCGAAGATCGCCAGGGAAGGCTGTCACTGGATCGTGGACATAGCACAGGTTGATCATGGGGATGGTGATTGCATTTTGGCGGTCTTCGTTTCACTGTAACCACCCTATAGAGTTCCTCTACTGCCCTACCACGTTTAAAGGGGACAGGCTTTTTCTGATTCCAATGTCGAGAGGGATCGGCGTCGCTGCAAACAGATTTGGAGCGCGGTAGGAACCACTCGGATGTGCCATTAAATCTTTAAAGCTGCTCCGACTGGGACCGCAGAAAGGACATGGTCCTGCATCATCGCGTATTTATAGTTTGCTTATTCACGTATTAACGAGCACGCGGTGCGAAAGCACTTCATTAACGTCTTCCCTGGTGGGAGACATATACTACAACTCATTTATGAGAATATATGATTTGAGAATACGGTGACAAACCAACGCCCGTACGCTATCGCTGGAGCGATCGGTCATGAACATGACCAAATCTCGATCCGTCTAATTGTCTGCGTCCGGACGTAATCATTCAAGGTTCTTATACGCCGCACGCCGTACAGTCGGCGTGGCGACCGCTCCATGCGCTGTCTGCTCCTAGCGTCGTCTGCTTGTGCGGCTGACCTTTTCGTCTGCTTCTATATACGGTCGTCCACGCGACCATTGCCGCATAACCAAGAGCAGTTACTGCCAGAGAACGGTCCTCGCAGCGTCACGCCGCGTTGTGTACGATACGTTCCGTGCATGAAACGCCACGCGGACATGTTGTCTCCTGCGTTTCACGCGGCGCTGCGGACCACCAGCCGCACAGTCCGCGGCTGCGGCAGACGACAAACAGACGACAGCGACAGACGGTCGGGCGTGCGTAGCAGACGTCATCGCCGTCGTGGCGGAAAAGGGCCCCATGGCCGAAACGGGCCAGGATTAAAGCGAACTAAAGGTAAAGAACACGCGGAAAAGAATGTAACGAACTAAGGGAAGCGAGCCGTGCGCTTTTAGAGACCCGCCGCGCAAGAGCGCTTGCCGCTGCCAACAGAGTCTAAATCAGCCGGCGTTTCCTTTGTGGTCCTCTGACGTCCGCTCGCCATCGGCGAAGAAGAAAAGCCTTGACCCCTTCCCGCCGTAGAGTCCCCCCCCCCTTCCCCCCACTTCCCCACCCCCAGCGCAGCATACGCACCGCATCACTTGAGGAACCGGACGTTGCAGCAGCCGTGGCGGCGGCGGCGCCGGCCCAGCAGCGGCTGGCATCTCGCGCGATACGAGATGCTGAGCGCGCAGAGTACGGCGTCGAGACCTACGCGGACGACGATAATGTAGCGGGCGGCGGTTTTCTAAGAAGGTCCGCCGCGGCGTAGGGGGCACACTCATCAACCCCACACGGGGACTCCGGGGCCAAAATCACTTCGCGCGAACAAAACGTTCGTTGCTCTTGTAGCAATAGTTGTCGGTAAAAACCGTCGATGATGCCTTGCGTTCTGTTACGATGTCCTGTCCAATACTGCCTGTTATAAAGTTCGTCGTTTTAGCTTCCCCTGTATAGTTCTTTCTTCTTTTTATCTTTTCCATATGGGCATGTGCCTGCAACTGTTTTCTAGCTACAGCAAATTGGTAAATCTAGACACTAATGACTAGGCCATCCCTGGACAAGTAGTAGATTGCGCAAGCACGCTCCGTTGTTCAGAGCGTTATTCACTAAGATCACAGCAAAATATAGTCACGTACATTAACATATCCCACCAAGTCGTAGAACATGCGCACGACTTCCCGAACAGCAGCCTTCCCAGTGGCTAAACATTATTACGATCTATTGATCTACTGCTTGCTGAGTACTAGGGGAGGGAAAGGGAAAAGGTTATGGTTGCCTGCCGTAGTGGCGTTATTTCAATACGGGCAAAAAAAAAATTGCTCGCGTATTAAACCTTTCGAAACTAATTAGGAGCTGTCAACTATGCGACGCTTCATCATTATGGAGATCTGAAGCAATAAACATCACCAATCACGTCAAAGTAAGATCCGTCATACATGCCTATTGCCAGTAGGAAAAACATAGTAGTTTATTCCGCACCTTTTGTACATTTACATGGCTCAGGCCTGTTGAAGCCTTGTAGGGCTTGTAAGACAGGCAGCCGAAGCCTTGCTAGGTAAACATATATGCATATTGCCTTGGCTGAAGCACAAAAATAAACAGGCTTGAATTAGCCATGTCTAAAGAAAAAAGAAAGACAAAATGTCGTACCAAGAAGTGCAAGGAACACAGTGAGGCTGAATCAGATCAAAGGCGCGTGAAAAATATGCGAGTAGTCTGCGTAAAGCACGCTTAAAGATGGATCTACGAGGGTGCAAGAAAACGCATCGGATCACGAAAAGGAGCAAGCATGTGGATATAGTAATGACAAGCTCGCGTTGACCCAATTGCAAGTGCTCCCACATAAATAAAAAAAGGACACAAGTAAAATGGCAGACAGGAAACGGTGCAGCAACGTTTATCAATAAATGCAGGACGCAGCTAAGCAATTATTAGCCCTACTTTATGCATGGAATGGAGTTGAAAGAAACTAAGCGCTAAATTATTTGGATCGATGATTCGCATCAGTTTTTAAGCTTTCCTAAACGACATGGGTGCAAGCCAGAAGAAGACACGAAACGTTTCGTGCATGTCAAAATCATGTAAAGTTATCACTTTTTAACCTATCAAGCCGACACACGGGCTATCAGACACACCGCAGCGTAGTGGTCCGAATCGCTGAGAACCTCAGTAGCGCTAAATGGACAGGGACACACACGGAAACTACAACGCATGGCGCTAACTTCCGACTGTTTCTTTCGGAGGCGGTACATTTACTTTTACGGACTTCTTGGTCATGTCAACAAAAGTGTGACTTCATGCATATGATAAAGTAGTAGAGCAAAACAAACACACGTACAAGTGCACTGAGTTCTGGCAACGCAATGATTCTCCTGAGTATACAATATTAGCTAATGTTTTGCAAAAAAGTTTGCTATTGGTGATAGCTACCATACTTAAGGGAAGGTGATTCCTTTCCTGAGGTGAACGGAGGATGAAAAATTGAAAGAAAGACTTCGTGTAACATGAATAAATTTTTACCTTACTGCGATGATCAACGCGGTTTCAAATACACCGAGCTCGCAGTATGAAGTCGTCGTGAAGTGTGGCGTGATGGAAACTTTTATGAAATAGTGTAAGGGGGGGGGGGGGACTGGTGACATTGCGGCGGTTAGCTAGTGGAATAAGTACTAGGTCAGTTTTCATTCAGGTAGACGTGGTACGGTTATAATGAGAAAGAATGAAACGAGTAGAGTGAAGTAACAAGATCAACGCTACTAGGATCTGTTGTAATCGCACCGCTGGCACGAGTTGTTGGGAACTCGGCGCTGACGCCCGTTGTTGCACCTGGGTCGCAAGCTCCAAGGGTAGCGTTGGCCTGGCGGCCTGGGGCACAACTGGAAGCATCCGAAGGTCCCGGCAAAGCATGAGTCGACTGGTAACAACAAAACAACTTGTTTATTCTAACATCGCAAAGAGTTGGCGGTCAGGTCGACCGAAGTAGAGAGACGCGAGAGCACGTTACTCAACAGAAGAAATCGGAGCCTCTCTTGGCGTCCGGGGGCAGCTGCTTTTATACTCTCGCAGTTGAGGGCAAGAAGGAACCCCTCTATAGACGAGCACGTGACTGTGCTGCTCGGGCACAATGGGATGAGAAGGTGGAGCAGCCGTCGTGCCGGCGCCGTTCGGGCACAATGGGAAGAGAAGGTGGACGCATCCGTCGTGTCGGCGCCGGTCAGACCCCCTCGCTTCACAGTTGGGGGAGCTCCTCTCCCCGGCTGCCGCGCTTCGACAAGCGTGGGCACCAACATGCACATACACACACACACGCACATGAAGACACGTGGCATTGGAACATGCCTGGACGCGCTTGGCGGGGAGGCGTAGCGGCGGCGCCGAACGGGCCAAAATGTCTGCCGCTTTGAACGAAGCCCCGGCGTCCGTTGCATCCGCGCCGGCTAAACCGCGCGTCGTAGGCGAAACGTAACAGACCGCCCCGCCGGGGGAAGGAGATCCCGATGGTCAGGGGACTGCATCCGCTGTCCGGAGGGATGTCGCTCGATGATGCTCATAACCGAAGTCGGGCGTCCCTCGACGTTTCTTGAGCGCAGCGCACAGAGAAGGCCTCGTTCTCTCGTTCAGGTTCGCACAGGACACTGCAAAGTGACTTCGGGAGAGTTCACACTTTTGTTCTCGTTCCCGGCCAGCGTTAGAACTACGCTGAAACTCAACCGCTCAGTCAGCAAGCACGGCACAACCCTCACTAAGCCCTGCCAGGCTCTTTCCCCTTTTATACCACTGCCTAGATCCTTACAGTAGTCTAGCAGCACTCAGAACGCGTCCACAAATTGGAAAATTGCACTAGAAAGCATATCATCACTTTGAAACACTAAACAAAAGCAATATGTTAAAAATCCTGCCTCAGGAAGAAAAACATCAGTAACAAACAATTTTGAGGCTGATTCCTACGTTAGGGGTTTCGACTTAAGCCATCGGCGTTACCGTTGAGACTCCCCTTTTTGTAACGCACCTCAAAGGAATATTGTTGCAAAGCGAGGCTCCAGCGCAGGAGGCGGCCATTTTTGGGAGAGATGGTCTGCAGCCATTGGAGAGGGCAGTGATCCGTCTCAATGATAAACCTCGAGCCGGCTAGATAGCATGACAATTTCTGAACGGCCCACACGAGACACGCACACTCTTTCTCGGTGGCGCTATACGCCTGCTCACGACTGGTCAGCTTACGACTAGCATACAGGACGGGGTGTTCTACTGCTCCATTTTCCCGTTGGCACAGTACAACGCCCATGCCTCGCTCACTAGCACCGCACTGAACAACGAACCCTTTTGCATAGTCTGGCGATCGTAGCACCGGCTGGCTTGTTAGGGCACTCTTTAGGGCGCTAAAAGCTCTTTCCTTTGTCTCGTCCCAGACGACTGTTTGGGGCTCTGTTTTTCTTAGAGCATCCGTCAGGGGAGCCGCGATATCAGAGTACCTGGGTATGTACCTCTGATAGTAGCCGTCGACACCTAAGAACGACCGAATATCGGTCTTCGTGCGCGGTTGCGGGAAGTCTCGCACAGCGGCCACCTTTATTTCAGAGGGGCGGCGACGACCCTGACCAATCACGTGACCGAGCTAGGTAGACAACCTCGGCCTGTGCTAACTGGCACTTAGGAGCCTTGACTGTCAAGCCCGCTTCGCGCAGGCGGGTTAGCACTGCCCGCAAGTGTGCCATATGCTCAGACCAGGATGCGGAGAATATCGCTACGTCGTCTAAATACGGTAAAGCGAATTCTTGCTGTCCCCGCAACACTTTATCCATGAGGCTTGAAAAACAGTATGGCGCGTTCTTCAAACCAAAACTCAACACTTTAGGACGGAATGTTCCCATTGGTGAAATGAACGCCGCATACCTACTAGCCTCTTCTGTAAGTGGAACCTGCCAATAACCCCTGACAACATCTAGGGTGGAAATAGACTGAGCGCTACTAACTTTCTCAAGGCGCTCCTCGATGTTAGGGATCGGGTAAATTTGATCCTTAGTGATGGAATTAAGCCTGCGGTAGTCGACGCAAGGACGAGGTTCCTTGCCCGGTACCTCAACTAAAATCAAAGGGGAGGTATAATCACTCTCACTAGCCTCAATAACACCGAGCTGTAGCATTTTCTTTACCTCAGCCTCCATAATATCGTGCTGGCGGGGTGACACCCGATACGCCTTGGATCGTACTGGCACTGGGGAGGTAAGTTCTATATCATGAGTAAGGACAGAAGTCCTACCAGGCCTCTCAGAGAACAGACCTTGAAACTCTTGTAATAGCTGGTGTAGTTCGGTTTTCTGCTCAGGCGACAGCGATGCTCCACTGACTAAGTCACTAATGACCTGATCGGTGTCTTTCCTGTTCGTCACTGAGCTTAGTCCCGGAAGCTCGACCGGAAGCTCTTCAGGAACGTTTACCATCATGCACACCACTGCTTCCCTTTGTCTATAAGGTTTGAGCAGATTACAGTGGTAAACTTGCTGTGCTTTCCGCTTTCCTGGCAGACTCACCACGTAGTTGACGTCTGACAGTTTTTGAACAATTCGTGCTGGGCCCTCCCACTGCACGTCTAGTTTGTTGTTTAGCGATGTGCGCAATATCATGACCTCATCGCCCACCTCAAAACGACGGGCCCTGGCTGTCCGATCATAATAAACCTTGGCCCTCTGCTGGGCCTTTGCCATTGCTTCACCTGACAACTCCTGTGCCCTTCTTAAGCGTTCGAGGAGCTTAAGCACGTACTCCACCACGACTGGGTCGTCGCCCCTGCCTTCCCACGATTCTCGAAGCATGCGAATCGGAGACCGAAGCGAGCGACCGTACACCAGCTCAGCTGGCGAAAACCCCGTAGCCGCATGCGGCGCGGTCCGTAATGCAAACATCACCCCAGGCAGACACAGCTCCCAGTCAGTTTGATGTTCGAAACACAATGCTCTCAACACGCGCTTCATGACGGAGTGGAGCTTCTCAACGGAATTCGACTGTGGGTGGTACACTGAGCTGTGTAACAGCTTTACCCCACACCTTTCGAGAAAAGTTGTCGTCAAAGCGCTAGTAAACACTGTGCCCTGATCCGATTGGATTTCCGCAGGAAAACCAACTCGCGCAAATATGGACAGTAGTGCATTGACTATCTCAACTGAGCTGAGTTCTTTAAGCGGCACTGCTTCAGGGAACTTTGTCGCTGGGCAGATCACAGTCAAAATGTGTCTGTACCCCGTGGCTGTTACCGGCAGAGGTCCCACTGTATCAATAACGAGCCGTCTAAAAGGCTCCGTAATGATAGGTACCAACTTCAACGGCGCCCTTGATTTGTCCCCTGGTTTGCCCACCCGCTGACAGGTGTCACATGTCTTCACAAAGTGGTCTGCGTCCCGAAAACACCCTGGCCAATAGTACTCTTGCAAGAGACGGTCCTTAGTTTTCTTAACTCCTAGGTGTCCGGACCATGAACCCCCGTGCGACAAGCGCAACAGATCCTGACGATAGCATTGAGGCACGATCAGCTGATCGAACTCCACTCCCCTGCGGTCTAGATACTTCCGGTACAGGACCCCACCTCTTTCCACAAAGCGAGCATTTTTCTTGGCGATACCTTCCTTGACAATGCAGCGTATGTTTTCTAGGCTGCCATCCTTCTTTTGCTCGGCTATCAAAGCCGACCGGCTGACTTTTAGCAACCTATCAAGTCCGTCTGACGTAGGCGCGATGAGCAAATCTGCAGATAGCTCTTCTAACTTTCCTGCATCGGCAATTTCCTCTCCGGTATCTGGTGCCTTTAACGTTACAGACTCAAGTTTATTCAGTTCGGGCGTGCTCTGAATATCAGCTTGCTGCGCCTCTGACCCTTTCTCATTGTTCGATAACGTCGGCCCCGCAACTACCGCCTTTGCAGCGAGCTCCCGAACCTTCGATCTGGTTAAGGCCTGAACGCTAGCCTCACCAAACAAAAGCCCCTTCTCGCGCAGGAGGTGATCGGACCTGTTCGAAAATAGGTACGGGTACTGGGGGGGGGGCAGCATAGATGACACTGCCGCCTTCGTCTCAAGCGCTCCGAAAGGTCCTTCAATAAGCACTTTTGCTACGGGCAGACACACGCTATGAGCTTCCACGGCTTGCTTGATCCATGCGCACTCGCCCGTGAACATATGGGGTTCTACGTAGGAGGGGTGAACTACATCCATTGTAGCTGCGGAATCGCGAAGCACTCGGCACTCTTTCCCGTTCACGAGGAGGTCTCGCATGTAAGGCTCGAGAAGCTTCATGTTCTCGTCAGTGCTGCATAATGACGAAAACACAACTTTTGGTGTTGTTTCCGGACACTGCGCCGAAAAGTGACCCGGCTTCTGGCACGTATAACACAAGCGCGCTTGCCTCGTCTCGAACCGCTTTCTGCGTTCGGCTTCGGATGCCGCCGTCTCCTTACGTTCTGTCGGACTGCTTTCACTCGCATGCGCACTACGTGTGTCCCCCTTTAATCTCATGGGTGTGAACTTCGGCTTCTCAAACTTCGAGCCAAATTCACCCTTTTGACCGTCCTTAGCTCCGCGAGCCCGACGCGTCACAAACTCCTCGGCTAGCTCGGCGGCTTTAGCCACCGTACAAACGTCTGGCCTATCCAAGACCCAGTACCGCACGTTCTCAGGTAACCGACTATAAAACTGTTCCAGCCCGAAGCACTGCAGAACTTTATCGTGGTCACCAAACGCTTTCTCTTCTTTGAGCCACTCCTGCATGTTTGACATAAGCCTGTACGCAAACTCTCTGTATGACTCACTTCTGCCTTTCTCATTTTCCCGAAACTTCCGACGGAACGCCTCCGCTGACAGCCTGTACTTTTTTTAGCAGACTCGATTTCACTTTGTCCAAATCCTCTGCCTCCTCTCTATTCAAGCGAGCGACTACGTCGGCCGCCTCGCCGGGTAACAAAGTGAGCAAGCGCTGTGGCCACGTTTCCCGAGAGAACCCCTGCTTCTCGCACGTTCGCTCAAAGTTAACCAGGAACAAACCAATGTCCTCTCCAAGCTTAAACGGCCGCATCAGGTCAGTCATTTTGAACAATACGCGTTCTCCTGCACCGTGTGCCTGACTTCCATTACGAGCGCGTTCCATCTCTACCTCGAGACGCTTCATTTCCAAAGCGTGTTCGCGCTCTTCTTTTTCTCGCTCTTTCTGTTCTTTAAGTTCGCGCTCCTGTCTTTTTGCAGTCTCCCTCTCCTCAATGGTCTCAAGGCATTCCGACAGCTCGTCATCCTCAGCTTCTAACTCAAGAATAGCCCTCAGCAGTTCTGGTTTTCTGAGTTTGTCCGAGACATCCAGACCCAACTCTCTTGCAAGCTCCAACAATTTCGGTTTGTGCAACGACTTCAAATCCATGGCTGCTCTGAATGCTGCTTTCTCTACTGCCTACTATTGTCTTGCCGCAAACTAACCCGGCAGCAACGACAACCACAATTACCAGCTCTGTTTCTGACACTAACAAAAGCCTGGCAAGCTCAGAAGAAGAAAGTCCCGCACTCACCAAACCTCGCAGCCAAGAATTCAGCGCAGTCGTTCGGCTGCAGGCAACCAGTCATCACACAGGGCTCGTTGCACTGCTCCCGGATGGTCGTTGAGCTGCTCAGCATACAGTCAACTGCATATCTTCGCTGCTGGCCTCCGTTGTCGCGATCTCACCGCTGGCAGACAGTTGTTGTAATCGCACCGCTGGCACGAGTTGTTGGGAACTCGGCGCTGACGCCCGTTGTTGCACCTGGGTCGCAAGCTCCAAGGGTAGCGTTGGCCTGGCGGCCTGGGGCACAACTGGAAGCATCCGAAGGTCCCGGCAAAGCATGAGTCGACTGGTAACAACAAAACAACTTGTTTATTCTAACATCGCAAAGAGTTGGCGGTCAGGTCGACCGAAGTAGAGAGACGGGAGAGTACGTTACTCAACAGAAGAAATCGGAGCCTCTCTTGGCGTCGGGGGGCAGCTGCTTTTATACTCTCGCAGTTGAGGGCAAGAAGGAACCCCTCTATAGACGAGCACGTGACTGTGCCGCTCGGACACAATGGGATGAGAAGGTGGAGCAGCCGTCGTGCCGGCGCCGTTCGGGCACAATGGGAAGAGAAGGTGGACGCATCCGTCGTGTCGGCGCCGGTCAGACCCCCTCGCTTCACAGTTGGGGGAGCTCCTCTCCCCGGCTGCCGCGCTTCGACAAGCGTGGGCACCAACATGCACATACACACACACACGCACATGAAGACACGTGGCATTGGAACATGCCTGGACGCGCTTGGCGGGGAGGCGTAGCGGCGGCGCCGAACGGGCCAAAATGTCTGCCGCTTTGAACGAAGCCCCGGCGTCCGTTGCATCCGCGCCGGCTAAACCGCGCGTCGTAGGCGAAACGTAACAGATCCCATATTGCCGATGCATATTCAAGTTTCAAGCGTATGTAAAGCGTCTTGTAAAGCTGTAGCTTTAAAGTAGACGGTGCTTTGAAAAAATTGCGCCGTAAGTACCCGAGCATCTCATAGTTAATGACGTATTTTGTATGAATGGTCCAATTTAAGTTTTCTGTAATGTGTACACACACGTATTTATATGAAACGATAAAATATAACAGAACGTTGTTCAGGTTGTAAAGGCTAGGATTAGAGTTAATTTTGAATACGCGCATCATTTCACATTTGTTAACTAGAAAAGGCTCATGTACAGTTCGCATGAAACCAATAACTAGGCTATCCCTGCACCATAAGAGATAGCTAGAAAAGGCAAATGCACGCAGCCGGCCTACTCCACACTTCTCAAACATGACAAATCATTAAAAACAATTTTTCTTGCTCTTCAAACAGCAGATGACAAACTTGAGCAGTGTGTTCCCAAAAACTTTTTTGAAATATACTCGGAGTAAATTTGGCTTGGGAACTTGTCTTCGTCACGATCCTCACAAATATGTTTGCTGGTTGAAACGTTGGCCCGAGGCTTAGGCTTCCCTTGCTCACCTCTGTTATTCAATTGAAATGTTCATCTCCTTGCAACCTCCTCGACTTGTTTGACTACACAAACCGAGATGTTTCTCCAACATGAAACCGTAAATTGCATTTTCCAGGGATCCTTGAGCATTAATTGGTCTTACATGTTTATTTAGTGTCCTTGTTTATTCACACAATATTTGCAAAGGTCCTCTTAAGCACTGCTGTCTCCACAACGTTTCTCGCTTTCCTACGAGTACTCCACTTGTGTCGAAGCCTTTCATGCCACACCTGAACACTATATGTGCAGCATAAATATCAAGAGCAGACAATGCGTCATGTAAAATTTAGCATAACGTTTTTTTTACCCCTACACATCGTGCCTCTCGCCAATGTGTTACGAGAACAATGGGACATTGCAGCTCGAACTTATCTTGCGGAAAGTACATCTTTGCCGAGCACTTTTTGTTTCTTTTTTTTTTTACATAGCTGAAATCGTTGAACGCTGACAAGGTTATATGAAACACGTCAAGCAGTGCTGTACGCGACACAAGTATGAGGGTAACCCAGCATAAATATCGTTGTCTGAAACTTCGTTCTCCCTGCTTTGGCCGAACACGATGCGAAAACTCAATTTCAGCTTTCAACTTCATTAAATAGATGGCTATCTGTGTTTCTGCATGTTGTAAATTCAGTGATTGACAGCATTCACTCCCCCTGACCTGCAGGAGAATTGTGGTACGGAGTGCTTCATTCACCATGACAATAAACGATGTAAGCTTACTTTTTCGAAGTGTTTTTTTTTTGCCAGTGAGGCCTCTCGGTCACGTGGCGACATAATAAAGATGTCTGTAGTCATGTTAGAGCAACGTACACACACGAATGCCGCCCCGGAAGCGGTAACAGAGACCCCAAAACCAGCGAGCGCGCAGCGCAATGGGGCCCGCGAGCCGCTACCGTAGCGGCCATATTGCTCACTACGTAATGATGATAGCATTAGTTTTGATTTTGCCAGCGCCATCTCTCGGTGGCATACTTTAGTTCACAACACCACCGCTACTCTTCTTTCGGTCGCACTGTGGGAGGTACAGCAAAGTTGATCCAAATAGGTCGCGAAGCTCCGGGCGAAAAGCGGTTCAGTACAAACTGTCACTGACATCAACAAACTGGCCGACGGCCTTGGCATCCGACGATAGGACCAGCACTCTTCACCTAAAGGTTTCGTCGGCCTCCAAAGAAAGAATGTTCTGTGCAGGGGCGCGATTTCGACAACCGTACGGCTGGCCTTTTCCTGCATCGATTTCCGCGCTGAAAGCCCGAAACGCCCATCAAGTCTAGTGGCGGGCCATTAGAACATATAGCTCGAAAGGCAGGCCAACAAAACGAATTTCGCGCATTCGAACACAATATGACGTCACTTCTGTTTTTAACGGATATGGCGTCACGTCATTTTTTTCTTCCGCCGGAAGTGTTCCCTCCACATACAGATGGCGCTAAGCCCATGAACCGCCATGTTTTGAACGTATGGGCTCCTATGGAAGCTTCGCTACCAGGTATATTTATCTTGGTAGTTTCCCTTCCCTAAGTTTATATAGGTGTTCTGTGGTTGCGGCGCTTATTGTAATCTTCAAATTCTAGGCGGTGAGTCAGCAAGGCGTAACTTACGACTTGAAATGAATTTCCAGAATGAGAAAATGACGCCCGTTTGGAGGTACGTACGCGCCATCAAACTTGCGGTAAGAATACACTGCTGTACCGCCTAATTTTTGAAAAATACGCTCTTTTATGCATTGAAGCGCAAAAGTAATTGGAACGCCTATGTAGTATTCGATTCCCAGTTTGGGATATTACATCTGGAAAAAGGTGTCATCGTGGAAATTCATTTCAAGTGAGTGCCTCTTGCAAGCTCACAGACTACAATTCGTAAATTGCAATATGCGACGTAAAGTAATTAATTACGCAATGAATTACTGAATTTTTGTTAATTAGTTGAATTTGTGTTTCGATTTCTCGTGCTAGCAATGTCCCCCTCTTCAAATAATCCAGCTTAAGGACAAGAATTATGCTATAAGCCAAGGGCAATTTCTAAAAATTACATAACATTTAAAAAATGATCACCCTGTATAAACTAAGTTTGTAGTGATCAGTTCATTGTGAACACAGGATCTGTACAGATCCCGAAACGCAATTTTATGCTTTTAGATGTTGGTCAGCGGCCTGTTGCAAGAATAACGCGCTCACCTGATCAGACGGTGTTCCGTCAAACTCTTGATTACATCAGAAATATGATTAGTGGCTTAAAATTCGTTTTTTTATACACTCCTGTGAAGCGAAGACTGGTGCTCGTCACGGACAGGTGAATCTTGACCAGCTATAGTAAGTGCCTACATCGTATGTAATTTACAGTACCGTACACTTTCTTATCAGTTTATCATTATTACTTTTTCGGCAGTTTCAGGTTTTTATCTCTTATTTTTTTTGCAGCAAACATGAAAGGGGTGACAGATTACATAAACACGAGGGTTCCAATGTCACAGACGGCCACAGGACCCTCGGTTATCAATACAATCGGTAAAATGCAGATTCGAAAAAAAAAAACTGCAGCAAACTACAAGGAACCTCACAGCAATCCATAAAATATCAGAAAATGAAATAAGGACATATATAAAATTTGTTATGCTTCAGCCAAAGTTGAATTGCATAAAATGATAATGAATATTTCGGGACATAAGACAAACCATTTGAGAATGTAACAGCAGCAAATGAAGATGCCATTCTTCCACAATTTCAATTATTATTTTTAAAATATTGGATGCATTGCGTTCAAGAAGAGCATGCAGTTGGGGTTGCATAGATAGGAAGAAATTGTCCCCGTTGCTTCGTACCACAATATTAACTGCTGAAAGTAACACTCAAATATTTTACGAATTCACGAAACTAACACTGAATGCGACAACCAGATCAACTCCGACAGTTCGAGTCATGGGCAGCAGAAAAATTTCAATTACACGAGAACCTAGTGCCGTTAGTATACGCAAAAATCCAGTGTCAATGAATTCGCGTGCAAACTGTTGAGTAACGCGCAGAACACAGTTGTGAAAAGATGGCTGAACAACTTCCTCACAAGAAGGAAATTATTTAGCCATATAACGACGCAGCGCTTGACAATAAGCCACTGTTATTAATGATGCGTGTTCCCTGCTTTTTTTTAATATGCTAAATAGACGAGAGATGACAGTAACATGTATTTCCTAAATAAACAACACCATAAGGTAACATAAGGCTGGACCATTAGGGTGACAGAATGGGTACCAAGAGAAGAGAAGCACAGTAGAGGATGGCAAAAGGCTAGGTGGTGCGACAAAATTAGGAAATTTGCGGGTGCTAGTTGGAACCGGTTGGCGCAGGGCAGGGGTAATTGGAGATCGCAGGCAGTGGCCTTTGTACTGCAGTGGACATAAAGTAGGATGATGATGATTATTATTATGATGATGATGATGATGATGATGATGATGGTGAAGAAGAAGAAGAAGGTAACTGGCTATAGTTTAAAGTAAATGAAAATGCTAATAATGTGTTTTGTTGAAATATGCCTTTGATTTGATTAGTGTTCTAGTAACGAATGCCTACTTTTGCTTGACGAAGCCAAGCTAGGTGTTGAGGAAACTTCGTGTTAGAACCTAATTTTATGCTAAGAAAGGATACTCACTCTCACAGATCAGGATGTGATGACCATGCAGAAATAAATGTCTTCGGGCTGCGACACAGTATTCATTGATTTGTTCGGGAAAGTAGGCACCGAGTTTCGGGCAAGGTTAGTCATCGAAATATAATTGGTAAGAATTAAAGGGAACCCTTAAGCAATACCAAAACCAATGCGACTGAAACAATTCTTCGGATTTACGGAAAAGAAATGGTTGAGGTAATCAATTGGACACACATTAATACACTAAAATTTAGTCTGCGCACCGTTGTGATATACAGCAGTGAGAAATGATGGCAGAATACTAACTTTGTGCTTCCCTTAAGAGTAGACCATACTGAATGCTTGAAACGTTACTCGGTAAACGAAGGGTAGAAAATGCAAAGATCAGGCAGCAGTTTCTGAAAGCGTTAACATAATTTATAAGCCAGTGTAGCATGTAGAAATCTTAGCCCGGCCTCATACAATGTGCAAAAATATACGAAGCAGGTTTTTGTACTGACATTTATAACGTTGGCCGAGGGTGTTAAAGAAGACGATGCTAGGAGCAGACAATCGCAAGAGTTATGCCTCGCGTTTAGGACTGATTAAGGTTTATTCTTAAACGAAAGAGAAGTAGCTGTGACCAAGATGTGACAAGCGAGATTTATCCTCTGTGCAACCTGACATAGACCCTTCAGTTATTTTATGGGCACATTAAAGCCACTACTTTCATGTGCGTATCAACACCTTTGGCTAAGGGGCGTAATGCACAATTACTGCCTTGTGTTCCAAGAGAAAAGGTCTCCATTCAAAAGCGGCTAGTTCATCTTGATACAAACTGACGCGGGCGCTCAGCACTCATCGACCGTCGCAATCCGTCCGCGTTGTGATAGTCTGGCAGATGTGGGCCTACGTGCCAAATTTGTCACGCTTCCCTTTCCCTGCGCAAAAAAAAAAAAAGCCACTGCACAGTCAAGAGCGCGCTTTGTGCGAAGCAACGTTGTAAACCATCACTCGTTACTGCAGTTCGTAACCGTTTAGGCACATCGCTTTCGATTAAGCAGACAAACCGATATCGTTCGCGTCGTCTGCTTGGCAATGCCGGTTGCGGCGCCATATTTGTTTTTCTTTGTCTGCACCATGCAACAGACGAAGGCACGCTCCAGACGAAACTGGGCGCCTCTGACGAGCCAGGCGGGCTTAGGATACTACGTGACGGCCCTACCAATGACGTTGGCAACCATGGCGTGGTCTTTTTCTTCGTCTTGGCACTCTCGTTATCGTTCGATCGTTTTTCATATACCCTCGCGCGTCCTTCGTTCGGTTATTAATTCGCCGGCCTTCTTGTTGTTCTTCTCTTCTTTATACCGTCGCCCTTTTAGGCCGTGTTTCCTTTTCTCTTTGCCCACAGCCGCACGCACGGAACGTGCCGGCGCGGCGTTGCCGAACTGCACGAGACGTATAGATGTAAGCGGTCAATTTATGATTCATAAATCGCGCCTAATATGACCGCAGCGACCCAGAAAGGGGATACGCCTCCTTGGTGCCGCTGGCCGGAAAACAAAAAAAAAAAGTACGCGAAACTAACACAAATGCCTGGGAAAGAGAGAGAGGGTGAAAGTGCAAAGATGGCGATAAACAGAAACGAGGCCTAAAGTTGACGGCGGAGACGGCGAGCAAGAGGCCGAGGCAGAACGGCACCGCGATCGTCAAAGAAACATCATATTCGACCTAAGCAGAAGACGATCAAAAAGAAGCAGAAGTATGCGAGCTAGCAGAAGCAAAAATGAAGAAGTAGCAGAAGTAGAGGTCCGATCGGGGAGAAAACGCAGGCGCCTCCCATAGAGCGGATCTCCGAAGAGCGCGTACATAAAAAAAGCAAACCCCCTCCTCTTCCACGCCGAGTGATTCGCTCTGCAGAGTAACAAATAAAGAACGTACAGAACAGACAACGGCAGGCGCCCGAACGGGCGCCGCCGCTTCGTCGTAACGTCCGTCCTCTCCACTATATGTCCTGCGATGCGTCTGACTCCGGGCCACCGCTCGGCCCGGATTAAGGGCTCCGGAAATTTAGTGCTAACAGGAAAAACAAAGATGGCGCCGAGCCACTCCTGCTTCTCCTCTGCCACCCCCCCTCTCTCTCTCGCCTGCTGCGTTCCTTCCTTAGCCTGTTGCGCTGAGCGTGGGTCCATGCACCGTTGTTTCGTGGTTCCTTTGTACGAAAGCTGCACAAAATAAACACGTACTTCAGTGCGACACCGACCTCCAACGGAACGTCACCGCCGTCAGGAGCGTCTGGTGTGTTGTCTGTATAGTTAGGATTTGCCTTCGCGAAAGCTTGTTCAGCTCTAATTAGGCTGGATGATAGTCCTGCAGAAGATGTCTGCGGCTGCGAGGCATCGATTCCCTGTTGTGTTAATGTGCCCCCCCCCCCCCCCCCCACTTCATATGACCTAACATCACTCTCCAACGCGCCGAGAGGGCTGGACCATCGTCCACTGTCCACCGTTCCGGGCACTATTTAAGCACCTTTCCCAGCCGTCGTGTGTCCATAAGGCAATGTAGGCGCTTTCGTGCTTCCCGAGGGCGTCTGGCCTTTGTGGACACCTTTGCCTGTGTCGTCCGTATTTGCATATGGCGCAACAGGCCAGCACCTGAATCCACAGGCAGCATCGATGAAACATAGCCGAGATGGTCACGGCGACAAAAAAAAAATAGATAGTGTACACATACTCTATCGACGTTTTGTACGCCCCTTTCTTTTATTCTAGATTTGGCCTGCTGACTGCGCGAGGGTTAGTATGCTGTTACATACAAAGGTCGCCAACAATTTTGTTACGAAACGGCTGCTGTAACGATCACTGCGGCGGCGGCGGTGTTACGATGACGACGCAAGCGTTGCATGGCGCGAAAACCAGCGCGGCACGACCGAGACGGCACGACGACAACGGAATAACGATTAAGTGACGACGACGACCGGGTGACGTAGGCATGGCTGCAACGGAACGACCGAAGAGCGGGACGATGACGACGTAACGACGGCCGCACACCTTGGCTTTCTTCTCCGCTCGTTTTACTCCCCGGAAGCCAGGTACTATACTCCGGCCATTTGATTTGCTACTATGCGAGTCCAATGCACCGTGGGAGTCGGTTCAGGCGCGAAGCTGTGGAGAACCGGTAAGACGATGCTGCGCATCTTGCGGAGGAAGGCGTTGCGGACTTCGGCGACGAACGCGCCCGGCGACCGTTAAGAACAATTGAAGAACCGTTAACCAACAACTTAAGAATTCAGCCCAAGTTACATTCGCACAAACGCACTGCCCTTGGCCCCCACCTCTCGAAGAGCCGAGTCAGCTGCAGTCCACTCACAGCTTAATGGCTTTCCACTAGCTGCTAATGTAAATGCTAGGCTTATTGGAAAAGTGGAAAAATAGAAGGGTGGTTATTACCTTAGGCCATCCTTAGGCTGAGCGCTTATATCAGGATCACCCACAAAATTGGCCAAGATGTTCAGATTTCGTCCTGCAAAAAAAAAAAGAAAAAAAAAAGAAAGGAAAACAAGAAAGAAAGATTGACACAGTACAGATCTGTAAAGAGAAAACAGTCGTTTTAAACACGCAATAAATATGGCCGGTTAGCCCATATCTCCAAGCGGGTTCGACTTCCACCAAAGGCCGCGGGTTCTATACCACCTATGAACGCCGGACATCGGATTTTTCGTTCCGTGAGTCGTCTAAGGCTTTCGCCTCAATATAAAAAAAAAAAGGTAAATGAGAGCGGACGAAATGATAACTTGCCGCCGGTGGGAGCCAAATCCGCAACCTCCGCACAGCGCGTGTGTTGCACTACCAACTTGACGACGGCTACCAATCCGTCCACTAACTTGGAGAAACTTATATGTTTACTAGATCTAGCCCTATATAGGTGTGTCAGCCAGCGCCCTTCCAAGACATGGTGAGCGGACGTGCAACATCCTTTATTTGCCCGATGCCGTAACACGTAACGCGTGAACTTAGGAGAGCAGGCACGTGGCTTATAAACCCTAGCATGCGATCTCTCGGCATCAACGCGGCGAGATTCAAAGAGACGCTCGCTGCGAATGAACGAGAAAGAAGAAGGTGTTTGGATCGCACCGCTGGTACGATCTGTTGGGAACTCGGCGCTGACGCCCGTGGTTGTACCTGGGTCGCAAGCCCCAAGGGTAGCGTTGGCCTGGCGGCCTGGGGTACCACTGGAAGCATCCGAAGGTCCCGGCAAAGCATGAGTCGACTGGTAACAACAAAACAACTTGTTTATTTTAACATCGCAAAGAGTTGGCGGTCAGGTTGACCGAAGTAGAGAGACGGGAGAGCACTTTACTCAACAGAAGAAATCGGAGCCCTCCTTTTGGCGTCCGGGGCAGCTGTTTTTATACTCTCGCAGTTGAGGGCAAGAAGGAACCCCTCAAAAGACGAGCACGTGAATGTACAATGGGCTAATGGTGACGCACACTGTCGTAGCGCTGCCGTAGCACCATGTCGAGCACGATCTCGTAGCACCCTGTTGTAGCGATGCCGTAGCACCATGTCGAGCACGATCTCGTAGCACCCTGTTGTAGCGATGCCGTAGCACCATGTCGAGCACGATCTCGTAGCACCCTGTTGTAGCGCTGCCGGTCGGGCACAATGACTGTAATGAGAGGATGATCCCTGCTTTCGCAGCGCCTGGTTCCGGCACAATGACTGGAATGCGAGGGTGATCCTTTGCGGTCGCATCGCCGCAGTCGCGCCTGGAAACACCTGCCGATGAGCGTTGCGGCGACGACGATCGGGCCAAAATGTCTGCCGCCCCGCCGCAGTCGCGCCGGCAAAACCACGTGTCGCAGGCGAAACGCAACAAAGGGAAACCGAGGGGCTTGATGTTTGTTGATCATGACCATATAAAACCGTCAGACAACGAAGCCAAGGAAAGCGCCGCGGACTTTAGTTGCAGTTAGAATGTAAGAACTTATATATATATATATATATATATATATATATATATATATATATATATATATATATATATATATATATATATATATATGTGTGTGTGTGTGTGTGTGTGTGTGTGTGTGTGTGTGTGTGTGTGTGTGTGTGTTTGTGTGTGTGTGTGTGTGAAAATTTGCAACTGGGAATGCAACTGGTCCCAGTGGGTCCCCACTGCGACAGGCTCCAGTTCCTATTGCAACTGGCATCGATTGTGCAATAGGGATAGTGAGCCAAGGCCAGCAGGAACCGCAGGTAAACGTTTACATACAAAGGGGATTCAAGCTGGCCATATCTTGTATACGTCTTTGTGGTAGCCATCACACGTCGCAAAAAACGAGCTGGTTGAGTGAACCTTACGCAGCCGAAGCACCATGCTGTTAAAGCTTGTCATTTACTGGAACACTTGCAGCTTGTGTTTAGCGATGAAACATCTTGGGAATGCTCCCTTGAAGACGTGGCGCGCGTTTATACATTTCGCAGCTCTTGCACATCACAATCTGAAAGAAACGTTTATATGCATTCAGTAAAAAATCAATCACTGCTTCATACAAGCAATTCTACCAAAAATTTTACTTCTACATCATGCAGGTACTGGTGTATCAATAATTCCGATCCACATAATACAGCGTGACCTGGTGTAAATCTAAGACTGCCCTTGAGCAGAAGCTATTGGCAACATTAAGAGCAGGCAATAACAAATAACTCCTGTTTAGCAGTAACTGTGGCTTTTAGTATAAGTAGATCATGACACAATTCACCACTGAGATGGCATATATGAAAAACTTCGCAAGAGACACTTTTCTGATCAAGTATTCAGAAGTGTGAGATACTATTTCATGTGCCCTTGCATTCGATCAGTGTTTTGTGCAAATTTGAATGCCTACGTAAGAAAACAGAAGTTTCATTATGATCACGCCTTGTTCGAATGTGCTTTTAACAGTGGGCGGAGCTGAATGTACAGACCAGTGTCCATTAATTGTCATGTTTACAACTGAAGCGAAAGTCTTGCAAGGCAATCTTTTTAATTAAGATCATGTTTTATCCGAAGCTCGTGCTTCTGAGTTGTGCATCACTAACACTATCAGCAGAGTTTGTCCTCTGATCTTTTCTAATTAAAAAAAAAATTCAGACGTATAACGTATGAGCTGTGTCATGTTTCGTGGTTCTTGTACATCACCGTCTAATCCTTGTGCCGACTTATGGCTGTGTCATGCCGGAGCTTTTTAGTTTATTTTCTCGCCTTAATGTAGCCTACATACGGAACGAATTTCGGAATACGCACTTTCAATGCAAACACGCCCTGTATGCGCTTCTGCTACACGTTAGACAGAGCTACCAGATGCGCACTAGTATACGTTTCACACTTCTATGTGCTATTCAAAGCACAAGTCCTGCGCTACACTGGTTCATATTGACACGTGTACGCGTTTATCCTTTTCCTCGGGGACAGCACTTACCCGCTAGCCACTTAAATTTATCGCTCAGCGCAAGACGCGCCTGCATGATTGGAACTTACTCGAATGTTATTGTTTATATTCTATTTGTTGTGTATATATGTTCTCGCCGAACCTAGAGTAATCATATTGCACGCGCGGCACGAACTGTGTAGTACTGTCTCGAAGTAATGCGGGCACAATCCATTACGCTGGAACCTTCGGCGAGTGGTGTAAAAAATACCGACGCATTTGACTCGCAGGTAATGGGACTCCAGAACAAGCACCAAACTCGCAAGCACTGTATGTCTACAAACGTCGCGACGTACAACACTTGAGTCAATGACACTGTGCCGCAGTATTTACAGCTCTGTGACAAAGAACCACTTGCACTCGAAACATAAATAAGTTAAATATATAATTACCTCCAAATGGCAGAATCGAGACGAGGGAAAACTGCGCACGTCAACCCACACACGGTGTGTCGACAAAGCCGCGCAGTCGGTGTTAGAAACAGGAGCCATCCGCTGGCCTGTAGTCATGCCGTCTTCTAAAGGTAAAAGTGTCCAACACTAAAATGCTGCATAAATGAGGTCACGCAGGCTAGTACACTATACGCAGGCGATGACACCACAGGTTCCTCTTGAAGAATATTCACAACCGCGCACGCCTCGCTTTATGCCTCGCTCGACCAGCTTGCTGTCAATATGGCTGCCAAACCGTGCCGTCACGTTTCCGCAGTTTCGTATTTTGCGATGCAGTTTCTCGCTATTGATAAAAATTACGCTGTTTATATGAGGCAACAATTTTATTTTACTTTACTTTGACGTGATCTCAATTTATTGCTATACTATTATTCTTGTTTGAGCGATAGGGGTTTGAGCCGATCATGAGAAGATACGCAACTAATGTTTTTTTTATTTTTTGCAAAATAGCGGCTTTTGTGGTCGTGAACGCGCAGTAAGCGTGCGTTATGTAGCTCAATGCGTTGCGGAGAATTTTGTTTTCTTTTTGTCGTAAGGAAGTTATCACTGTGCTGCAAACACCAGTTGTTTCTACCGAATACCGTTCAGCTCACTAGCGCTTAGCTAGGCAACGACGTCAGCGGAACAAAACTGGTGCAACATCACCATAACAGGGCGGTGTCGGTCAGGCGCGCAGCATAATGTCACGAGACGAATCAATGCCTCATATTGGACGACTAAAGATTAGGGCCGACTTTCACAAATTTAGTGGGCTGAAACTAATTAAAGCGCGCGTACGTGTCGAGGTAATGTGTTCCGCATTTGCGCAACAGGATCCTGCATGATTCAGCTATCCATATAAATAAATCTTGTGTCGAATGAAACCCATTTCTAATGATGCACTCGTTGCAGCATTCTGTCAGTTAACTCAACTTTTTTATGTTAACAGTTGTACGAGCACTTGTCAAGATATCCCTTGGATCTCAACCCCTACCACTAGCTCATCATCATCATCAGCCTGGTTACGCCCACTGCAGGGCAAAGGCCTCTCCCATACTTCTCCAACAACCCCGGTCATGTACTAATTGTGGCCATGCGGTCCCTGCAAACTTCTTAATCTCATCCGCCCACCTAATTTTCTGCCGCCCCCTGCTACGCTTCCCTTCCCTTGGGATCCAGTCCGTAACCCTTAATGACCATCGGTTATCTTCCCTCCTCATTACATGTCCTGCCCATGCCCATTTCTTTTTCTTGATTTCAACTAAGATGTCATTAACTCGCGTTTGTTCCCTCACCCAATCTGCTCTTTTCTTATCCCTTAACGTTACACCTATCATTCTTCTTTCCATAGCTCGTTGTGTCGTCCTCAATTTGAGTAGAACCCTTTTCGTAAGCCTCCAGGTTTCTGCCCCGTAGGTGAGTACTGGTAAGACACAGCTATTATATACTTTTCTCTTGAGCGATAACGGCAACCTGCTGTTCATGATTTGGGAATGCCTGCCAAACGCACTCCAGCCCATTCTTATTCTTCTGATTATTTCCGTCTCATGATCCGGATCCGCCGTCACTACCTGCCCTAAGTAGATGTATTCCCTTACGACTTCCAGTGCCTCGCTGCCTATTGTAAATTGCTGTTCTCTCCCGAGACTGTTAAGCATTACTTTAGTTTTCTGCAGATTAATTTTTAGACCCACTCTTCTGCTTTGCCTCTCCAGGTCAGTGAGCATGCATTGCAATTGGTCCCCTGAGTTACTAAGCAAGGCAATATCATCAGCGAATCGCAAGTTACTAAGGTATTCTCCATTAACTTTTATCCCCAATTCTTCCCAATCCAGGTCTCTGAATACCTCCTGTAAACACGCTGTGAATAGCATTGGAGATATCGTATCTCCCTGCCTGACGCCTTTCTTTATTGGGATTTTGTTGCTTGCTTTATGGAGGACTACGGTGGCTGTGGAGCCGCTATAGATATCTTCCAGTATTTTTACATATGGCTCATCTACACCCTGATTCCGTAATGCCTCCATGACTGCTGAGGTTTCGACTGAATCAAACGCTTTCTCGTAATCAATGAAAGCTATATACAACGGTTGCTTATATTCTGCACATTTCTCTATCACTTGATTGATAGTGTGAATATGGTCTATTGTTGAGTAGCCTTTACGGAATCCTGCCTGGTCCTTTGGTTGACAGAAGTCTAAGGTGTTCCTGATTCTATTTGCAATTACCTTAGTAAATACTTTGTAGGCAACGGACAGTAAGCTGATCGGTCTATAATTTTTCAAGTCTTTGGCGTCCCCTTTCTTATGGATTAGGATTATGTTAGCGTTCTTCCAAGATTCCGGTACGCTCGAGGTCATGAGGCATTGCGTATACAGGGTGGCCAGTTTCTCTAGAACAATCTGTCCACCATCCTTCAACAAATCTGCGGTTACCTGATCCTCCCCAGCTGCCTTCCTCCTTTGCATATCTCCTAAGGCTTTCTTTACTTCTTCCGGCGTTACCTTCGCGATTTCGAATTCCTCTAGACTATTTTCTCTTCCATTATCGTCGTGTGTGCCACTGGTACTGTATAAATCTCTATAGAACTCCTCAGCCACTTGAACTATCTCATCCATATTAGTAATGATATTGCCGGCTTTGTCTCTTAATGCATACATCTGATTCTTGCCAATTCCTAGTTTCTTCTTCACTGTTTTTAGGCTTCCTCCGCTCCTGAGAGCATGTTCAATTCTATCCATATTATACTTCCGTATGTCAGCTGTCTTACGCTTGTTGATTAACTTCGAAAGTTCTGCCAGTTCTATTCTAGCTGTAGGGTTAGATGCTTTCATACATTGGCGTTTCTTGATCAGATCTTTCGTCTCCTGCGATAGTTTGCTGGTATCCTGCCTAACGGAGTTACCACCGACTTCCATTGCACACTCCTTAATGATGCCCACAAGATTGTCGTTCATTGCTTCAACACTAAGGTCCTCTTCCTGAGTTAAAGCTGAATACCTGTTCTGTAGCTTGATCTGGAATTCCTCTATTTTCCCTCTTACCGCTAACTCGTTGATCGGCTTCTTAAGCCGACCACTAGCTGCTATAATACAACTGGTCAAAGTTCCAGTTGGAATCCAAATGGAACCACTTGCTTCCAGTACAACTGGTTCAGGTTCCAGCTGGATCCCAACTGGGGCCATTTGCTTCCAGTACAACTGGTGATGGTTCCAGTTGAATTCCAGTTGGAACCAGTTGCATCCCAGTTTGTCTCTAACTGGGACCAGTTGGTTTCCTACTGGAACCAGTTGGTCCCAGTCAATGCCAGTTGGATTACAGTTGATTATGTATGTATGTATGTATGTATGTATGTATGTATGTATGTATGTATGTATGTATGTATGTATGTATGTATGTATGCATGCATGCATGCATGCATGCATGTATGTATGTATGTATGTATGTATGTATGTATGTATGTATGTATGTATGTATGTATGTATGTATAAGAGGCAAGACGGGAGCAGAGCGAGCTCCTAAACGATCACTTTGTAACGTGGTGAACCGGTTTAAATCGTGGATCCGTGGCCTCAGAGACTTGCGGCGTAACGCTAACGTATTGCTCTCGCATTCAACCTTAAATCGCCATTGAGCTTTTTTATGCACTTGCAGCAGGTAAGTGAATGCTTTTTTATGAAAAATAAACCTGACATGACTGTCTGCACACTACCTCAATATTTAAATAATAGGTAATTATCAAGTCTCACTAGAAAAATGAAGAAGGCATCGTCCTACCAGCGTAACGTTCTCTCTGTGGAGCCACCATTGCCTCGGAATAAATTTATGTAATTTTGATGCACTCACTGACACTTCATCACAATTCCTGCCGGCAGATGTTGCCTGCGCCGGTTGCCTGCTCTGCTGATTGCAAGATCTCTCAAAAAAATACACTTTTTCATCTAGAACTTAACCAGAATATCGGCTGCACCCTTATTTCTCCAACTTATGTACCTGCATTTTACTCTCCGAACCTTGCGCCTATTATGTTTTCTCGTTCCCGCACTCAGTTACGCTGTCCGTAGTAGGTCCGTTCGTTCCCAAGCTTCTTCACCATCCTACTGTAACCTGCGGGCTGTGAGTCACTAGTTTTTTGGACAGTCAGCAAACACTACTCTTAAGGAGCAATCGTGGAGGAGGATTTTCATGGGAGTCCCGGCAGGTGGCGACCACTTTACTGCCGGTAATAGAGCGTTTGTAGCTTTAGGGGATGCGGGGTACGTCACCGCGATGCCAGTTACGTTAGGTCAACCGTTGGTACGCGTCGTGTATAGCTGGCTATACCGCGGCCGGTAACCATAATGACGTAGCAACGTGGCGGCGACCAGATTACCTCACACCGCCAGCGTCGATGCAAATTAGCCCTTGCAACTTGCCGACAGCGAGAAATAAATGCTATAATCAGCCGTCGCTTAGTACAGTTTCACGCCGAGGACAAAGTACTAGCTATGTTTTGCCTTTGTTCTGGAGACCGTCTGATGACTTTGGACACTGCTAGGCTTACGTAGACGTCATGGAGCCGAGAAAATGCTTTCATTTCCACGTGGCAGATGGCGCCACAGCATCAGCGCGGACGACGCGTTGGGGGTGTGGAACGCTCCAAAAAACCCAATTCTTCAAGGCAGTATTAATTCGATTCTATGCTGCAGCGAGGTAGGCGATGACAGTATGCTAGAACGTTGATTTGTACACGTGGTACAAGCGGTACACGTGGTGGGGCCCATACACCTATACCCTAACCTACCACTGTAATGTATCGCGTATTACGCAATGATAAAAACCCCTCCAATGCGGAGTTTTAAATATAGTGCATGTGTGCGCGTTGGGCACCTAAAGCCCTGCGCCCTAGTTGCATTTCTTTTCTTCTCCCACTCCTTTTGCGGTTTTTTGTGCGCACGTTGGGAGTCAAAACCTAAGCCTCCCTATTAGCACGGACTTATAGTCGGCGACAACGTAAGAATGCAGCTGCATATAAGTACCGCGGTACCAACTCAATTATAATTTGTATGGGTGAGCCAGTGGGTTACGTTCGGTCATTTCCGTGACGTCAAGCGCTTTCTCTATTCATGAGCATTTAAGACGGCCAATTTCACCGTGCAGTCTTTGTATCCGTATTCGTTATCATTTGGGATGAAACCAGAACGTCCTGACAATTTATAAGGAAAATCACGATATCAATACACAGCCAAAGGCAATATTTTAGCTAGAAACACCGAGCTTTCATTTTTCCAATCATCCTTGCACTTACATTGGCAGCGAAGTAGTGCTTATGCTGTGAGCCAAGTCCGTCTGGTGCGGCTCTCTTTCCGAACTGAACCCGGGGCAAGCGCTGGCTTAATTTCTCACAGAAACGATGTCTCCGAGAGCGGAGGCACTCAGTGCGGGTTCCACTGCGTCTTTGACCAGAGGTGCAACGTACCGACAAGACCGCATTCTTGGTTTGCCACCAGGTGCAGTCAATTCGTCGAGGACGGCAGGAAAACAGGTGGGGTGATGAAATTTGGAAACTTGTGGGCGGAAGTTGCAGTCAGCTAGCGCAAGAGAGGAGTAATTGGAGATCGCCGGGAGAGGCCTTTTCGTCCTGCAAGTGGGGATAAAAAAGAAGGGATGATGATGATGATGATGATGATGATTACGATGATAGGCAATTCGTAGAGGACTTCTCTCGAACGGCACTGGCGATACTGTCGTTTAGCTCTCTCCCGCGTATTCCAGAACATTCCTCCACTAAACTTGATCCCCTGTTACTTGGACTCGATGATGGTGAAGATGATTTAATGACATTCCCTTTGAAACGGGGCGGTGAAAAACAGTCACCTAGCCTGCTTAAATCATTCAGGTATGCTGTACATGTCTTTTATCTGGCATTTGTGAATACATCTGCTTATTCCTATTTTTCCCCTTCAAGATCTACCGTGTACCGCTAGCTATGACTGTAAGAGATCCTGTCGTATCGATCTCTTCCCTGCTATTTTCCCCCAATACTCTGAATGTTTCTTGCTTATCTCGACTGTTGACCGGTTGACGCTCCCGTCCACTTTAAACCCGAGCACTTCTAAAAAGGTGTAGGTTACCTACGGTTCTCGCTGGATGAATCCTTTCTCATTCCAGTAGGATGTGCTGAGTGGTCTCCGGATTTTCGCTGCAGCATACACATGCCTCATCTAGTTCCAAATATTTGCTCCGGCATGTTTTTTTGTCCTTAGGCAACCGGCTCGAGCCTCAAACAGCAAGGCACTTCCCTTTGAGGTGTCGTACAGGTTTTCCCTTCTAATTTCTTTCTTCTCGTTCTTGTAAATCTGCGCGGTCTTCCATTCTTTGCATCCAGCTGCGCGTCTGCCTCTCTCACTTTGTTTCTGATGACTCCTGGTTGTGCATTTTCGATTACCCTGTACTTGGGTGACAACGTTGTCATTCACCTCTTCCTTCATTCTGTGCCCACGCTTTTCAAGTACAGATGCCTGTGCACTTTAGCTGGCCATTTATTTTCATCCACGTTCCCGAGTCTTCCTTCAAAACTGATTTTGCTCTGTGCTTCTGCGACTTCGAGAGAGGCCCAACCCATGTCACCCTGCGCTGCCTCGTTTGTGGTTTTACCATGGCCTCCCACAACCAACCGACCTACCGACCTTTCGTTAACTTACAACCCCGTCAATGCATCACATTTTAAGCACAGAATGGGCATTTGTGAACGTTAGCTATGTCACCGTTACTCCTTTCCAGATTGCACGCCATATATTTTCCCTATTCTTCCCTATATATTCCCTATATTTATTGTGGCGCAAAAGTGCTCCGTGTTTCATTATTGCTGCATTCCGCTTCCCCTTTTGTATTCAGATTATCTCGGTGGGTAGTTGAGCAAGTCTCTTCTTCGTTTATGTATACGTCAGGTATCTATATAAACGAGAAAGTACACGCCAGTGCCACCTCGCGGCATATGTAAAAAAGTGCGCTTTCTTGACACTTCGTGGCATGTGTTGACAAGCGTAGTGTTTTCTTCAGTCGAAGGGCTACGCTGTGCCCAACTCTATGGAGTGGACCAAGTGCTTCTCCAGAAAGAAAATCGTTTGACAATCTTGCCCTGACAGGTTTTTGACACCAGCCTTTCAAGAGCATCAGCTACAGATCATTGCAGCTAATCCCGCGTGTGGTGTGTATTTGTCTCCGACACAGGCGCCAAGATAAGAGACATGAAGAGAGAATGGGATGCTTTCTCTCTGCAGTTTGCGATTTATTGTAGCTGCAAGTAGTGAAAGATAGCAGGGCGAAAGGGAGCGCGGAGTGCCGCACCAACCATTGTGGTTATCGCAATGTAGATACGCAATCTGTAGCAGTCGTTTCGTTGGCTCCAACGTCGCAGTGGTAAAGAAGACAAACTGTTCGCCACTGCCCCAAGATCTACCCAACTCTGGGGAAACACGTGATAGCGCACGACGCAGCTCCTTCGGTTTACCCGAACTTTTACTAGTGGCTCACTATTAAAAACAGGTCCGTATTTCCACATTGTTAGCTCCACAGCGCTGCACGCTATGTGTGAATGCTTTGTCCTGTCTTTTTTCCTCCATCTAGGGAAAATTTTGCTTGACGCGTGACGTCGTAGGGAGATCACATGCGCATACACACCTGCTTACAGTCGGCCACTGATTCAGGAATGAAAATCGCGAGTAATAGTAAACTTTATCCTTGCGTATCACTTCACGTGCATAGCAAAAAGTTGCTCGTACCCGCGGCGGCCGCATTCTCACGGAGGTGAAATGCAAAAAAAAAAAAAATCAGTGCACTTGCACTCTGTGAAGAACGATGACCAGCGGAGCTGTGTATGTGGGCCCCATAATGGCGAACTGCACCTCCGCCGCGGGTCGGCCCGGCATTGCACCATCTTCGGGATCGGCCCACGTATGGGGAGTGCTTAACGCCCGCTTAACCTCCGCCGCGGGTCGGCCCGGCATTGCACTATCTTCGGGATCGGCTCACGTATGGGGAGTGCTTAACGCCTGCTTAACCTCCGCCGTGGGTCGGACCGGTATTGCATTATATTCGGTATCGGCCTACGTATGGGGAGTGCTTAACGCATGCTTCACCTCTGCCGCGGGTGGGGCCTGTATTGCCCTATATTCGGGATCGGCCCATGTGTGGGGAGTGCTTAACACGTGCTTCACCTCCGGCGCGGGTCGGGCCTGTATTGCTCTATCTTCGGGATCGGCCCACGTACCGGGAGTGCTTAACGCCTGCTTCATCTCCGTCGCGGGTCGGCTTGGCATTGCACTACCTCCGGGATCGGTCCACGTATGGGGAGTGCTTAACGCCTGCTTCACCTCCGCCGCCGGTTGGCCTGGCATCTTACTACCTCTGGGATCGGCCCACGTATGGGGAGCTTTTTTTTTTTTTTGCTTAAGACACGAAAATTTCCTTGCGCGGTAGAAGTATACAGCTTCGATGTAAAAGCGGCCATGTACCATGCCTCAAATGGACGTGAAACACCCTCTATGTTGCAAAAATGCAAGCACACTTAATCACCTCTTATGAGAAACCTTAATGTCCTGTTGAAGGTCGCTGAGGGGTCGTTCGAGTTGTGAACTCCCCAGCCGGCAAGCGAACGCGCTGCAACGGTTGGTCAACGCCTCCTAGAGAGCACAAAGCCGGTGCGCTTCGATCCGTTATTGCTTGACGCGGTTACCGCTGTTACTCGGCAGCTGAAACGGCGATTAGACCGCTAACCCTGGTGGACCGCCAACCGAGCTTCGTGAAGAAACTGATGGCGGTTCACCAGAACCCCGACAGAGAACACAGAACGTAATAACGACGAGACAAACTTAAAAAAAATTGGCCAATCCTTCCACTGTCTGAAATACGAGTAAACGAAGCTTGTGTGCACTTGACCATCCTCACGGTTAAGTAACCGGATTGCTTTGTTAAGCCGGATTGCTTCGGCCTCCAGCCACCTCATCTCGGGATCTTGTCGTTGCTGTCGGATTGTCTGGGCTCAGGCGGCTCTAACGGCTGGATCGGCGTGCCGACAGCGAGCCCTTTCACGGGCGAGTTCTCGCCGCCGTTCGTCGAACGCTGCCCGTTCCTCAGGGGAACGCGCAGCGCGTGGCAGTCTGATTCGTTTTCCGAGACTGAACTGATCGGAAACGAAGCAGGCGGCAGCGCGCGCGAAACCCTTTCCGGCCCTTTCCCTCCCCGGCGGAAGCAAAACGACTCTTAGTGATCGCGCACGGGGCGCTAGCGCACACCTATGCAGCTGGAATCCTTGCTAGTGACTAACGCTCCGGCGCCAGCGCAGCTGTCAACTCATCAGACCGCCCTTTCCCGCAGCTGTTCTGCTCTGGGAGCAAGTGCGTTTTTTGCGTGACCACAACGCCACTTGTGGGCCAATACAAGCTTCGCTTGAAAAATGGTAAACAAGATACGCGGTTTCGCCACAGACAGAACACGGAACGAAACGGGAACGCAGATACAATTTAGGAAGGTAGAAACAATAACGGCTTGGGTGCAACGGAATTTGTCGGCCATAAAAACAACTCTACAGCCGACTGCGACCAGCGTTTTGCAGATCATTCCGAAATTCGGTTAGATACCCAACCAATACGTGCGAAACTGAGCCTAAGCAATGAATAACTAAAATATGAAATTGTTTTGCTCAAAAATAGAAATTTTAAACCCCTGCAATAAGATTTTCCAGCAAGATTATTCAAAATTAAGCCTGTGCAGAAGCGATCAAGTGACACGTCGTCATGCCATTCACAGTGAACAGGATCGCCCTTGTATCTCCGGTGGGCTACAGTTGGCGTTAGCCACGGTTGAGCGAGTTAACCACGGTTAAGTTTGACCGAGGTTAGCTGCCCGTGTAACCGCGGTGATTTTTACGTCCCCGCTTTCATCGCGCCAAGCTTTGTAATGTAAATTTGAGTTAAAGTAGCATGACGTCAGAAAGCAGTGTGCACAGGCCTGCTTTCTAGGCGGGTTTAGCCCAGTGGGTAAGGCACTCGGCTTCTGAATCGTAGGTTCGAAACTCACTACAGCCAATGTTTCTCGTTTCGAATTTATTCCGTCTTTTTGAACATTAATTTCTTTACAGCGATTACCGACGCGAAGTAAGAACGCGGGAAAGAGCTTGCGCGGACAAGAAACGCGCGGATAACAGAGGGCTTCGAGATCGAGGGTGACGTGGGCGTCGCACCGATGCCCTCTCCCCTCACGCACCGCTTGGCGCGCCAGCGGGGCAGCAGGTGTTCCCTTTCGCCCTCTCTGCTCCGTCGAGGCGCGCACGTGACATGGCATCGCAGCCAATGGGAATTTAGGAGCCGTTTCGCCGCTACCGACGCCGGCCTTTTCGCTCAACGGGCCATTTGATGCTTTCGCATCAAAAATTATTCCGAGTCCCCTGCTGCGGTGTGCCGCGTAGTCCGATCGTGGTTTCGGTCCATGAAAAAACTTTCACGGGTTGTGCTGGACTACCATCAACGGGATCTGCCCACTCGCAGCAGCTAACGATACGTAGGCGCAGTGCGACCTGCTCCGGGATAGGCACGGGGCGTAACGGAGCAGATTGCAGCATTCCCTCGCCGCAGTAGCGAAATTTTATGACGAACCAAACCCCGGTTGCTATCCGACAATGCGCTTAGCATGCTTTAGGAGGCGGTCATTTGTGGCACTGCATCGCTCTTGGTGCTACCGGTGTCGCTCTCCTGACCGCCGCGCCCCTACACCCGCAAGCGGGGAGCCAACGAGGCACTTGTAGTGCCACTTCCTCAAGCACCAGTTCGGGACCCCGTGGTAGCGCGTGCGGCCAGAGGCGCAGCATCTCAAACGACAGCATCTGGGTCTTCGACCACGGGTGCAGCGTCCCGACGACAGCGTATCAACACGCTAGCTGTCACGCGGGAAGAATGCGAGAGCGCTGCTCTTAACCGCCGTGGCACTGTGCGGTACCACCGCGCTGTAGTACCGTACCGCCTTGCCTCCTTTACCACTGTGCTAGACTGCACGATTTTTGGGATCGTACCACTAACGCTGCTAGACAGTCACAAGAAATCCGGGTTAGTGCCTTAAAAAAGAAAAAGCTCAATGCTTTGAAAATAATTATTCGTGGCCTTGCCGTCAGACCAACGTCGTGCCCGTCGATAAAAGCAAAAAAAAAAAATATTTAAATTCTCAGGTCCTGCGTGCCAAACTTCGATATGATTGTGCGGAACGTCGTAGTGGGGGACTCCGAGTTAATTTTGACCACCTTGGTTTCCTTAGCGTGCACCCAACGCACGATACACGGGTTATTTATGTTATTATTATATTTTTTGCATTCCCCCCCCTCGAAATGCGGTCGCTGCGGCCGGGAGTCGATCCCGTGACCTCGCGGGCTTAGCAGCTCGGCGCCAAAGACACGCCACCACGGCGGGTGTCGTGTCCGTGTCCGTGGTCGTTGTCTTGCGGCTGACGTCACATGCACACTCGCATCACGTGCTCATTCGCTCGCCTTACACGTTCGCCCACCTAACGCATTGCAGAAACGCAAGGCGATGCTGAATAGTCAGCTACCTGCCCAACACTTCGCACAGCATCGATTCCCAGAGTGCGTAAAATTTGCATACTTCCTTTTTTTTTTAGAACAAGTGACTTGAACAAGCGACCTCACGAATGCACTGTATGGACTCGGAGTTATTGACCAAGGCTCACAGCGAAGCCTCGTAATGCTGTACAAGAATATGAAGCCGGGGTAACGCAGAACTATACCAATCTGTTTTTATTTCTAGTCCACTATTAGCCCACGTGATCGGTCAGAGTTGCTAACGCCGGCCCGTACGGGCTGATCCCGACCCATTTGCATCTGTCCGTGAGGGCTGATGATAGATTTGGAATAAAAAAAAACAAAGACAGAATAGATTTACGTCAATCCCCTAGCAACTGTTGTAGTCACAGGGTAGCTAATGAGCGTCGCGTTATCGCGATTGGTATACTAATCACACGGACACTTGCCGATGACGCGTGAAATATTCGTCTAGCCTCTGCTGAGGAAGTGGCCTGCGATGTTGATTGAGCCCCATGAATACAGATTTTTTTCATTTTTTTCACCCTGCGTGTAATGTGACCGTTATTATGTCGATGCTGCCACAACTTTGCTCATTTCTCCTTGCGCATTATCGCTTCTTGTGGTTCTTGAAGTGCACCAATACACAATTTCATTGTGGTTTCACTTATATTTTTTGTAGTTTCTTTCTTTTTCTATCGCGAAGCGACATCGTTGCCTACATATGTCCCACTCTGTGCCCACGCCTCATTTTGTGACTGCATTCGGCTTAGCTTGTGACCAGTGAAGTGGGTAACCTTATTGCAGAGTAATAAAACGGAAAGAATTGCGGCGCATGAACGCGGCCATTGTAAAAAAAGAAAATTACAAGCCAGCATAGGAGGAAAACAAACACAATTGTAAGCGTCGCTGTTAGTTGCACATAGAACCTAATTACCTGCTTGACATATATAACAGCAAAAGTTTTTTTTTTGCCCCTTGAAGGGTTGTGGGTTGTCTCAGTGATGACGCTCTCACCCTTGAGGGCAAGAGAAAATTTTTGCTTGGGACAAAAAAAAAAGAGAAAAACTCGGTGCATCGGTTTCACGTAATAGACAGTTGGCAGGCTAGTTGTGAGCCGGCAACGCTGACCACTTGCCCTATATAACGCAGCTTCTGAGACTAATAATGCGCGCGATTTTTTTTTTATTTTTTTTGTGCGTCACGTAGACTCCGAGGGCGGCGGCGTCTGTCAACGGATCTTGGAGGCCACATCGGACCAACTAAGCGAAACTATGTGCTTTTCACCTGCCATAACAACTATCTGATCACGAGGCGCGGCGTAGTCGGGAACTGCGCCGATTAATTCCGACCACCTACGGGTAGCGAACGCGCACGTAAACCTACGTGCTACAAGCGTGTTTGCATTTCACCTCCATGGAAATGCGGCCGCGAACCCGCTAGCTCGAGCTAAGCTGCGCAACTCCGTGGTGACTGGGCTATATACGGCGGCGGGTAATAATGCAGCAGTGGAAGATAACGTTCTCTGCATTGCGAATAACTTATCCTTGAGCAGAGATCAATATTGGACTGGGACACCTAAAGACTACTTACGTGTGGGAATGCGAAAGCATTATAGTCCATTTGGTGTGATGTATTTTTTTTTTCGCGCGTTCCTTGTCCACTCAAGCTCTCGCCTACGTTTTATAACTGCGCTTATATACTCGCGGACAACTTTCTGTGGCAATGAAGGGAAAGCTCCGGAGGCAAAGCGTGCACAAGTGAGAGCGCTTCTGAAAAAGAATCCCGCGTTTTCATGCACGTTATAGTTTAAGCCGGGGAAGAGAAAACATAAGCACCTCATTAGCAGCAGTTGAATAAGATAAAACACACCACTGAATGTAAAACTTTACTTATTTTGCGGCTTCTTGCTTCCGCGTCAGTGGGCAAACGCGAAACCGTCGCACGTGGGACCTGCGTCGATCCAGCGTCTGTTCCGAGCAACCAAAGGAACCGTGAAACGCTGCCGGACTACTTGGCGCAATAACACATGTGCAGCAGCCACGCGCCCGGACCTTTCCCTCATAGAGTTTCTGTCTATATTTCCTAGAGGGAAATCTGGCGCTGCTGCGCTGTGGTATGCATGGGAATGCCGGTATACTGTGACCGAATTGGCATCGTTCTTGGAAAGTTAGGCAAGCACCGTACCGTCTGTCACAGTGATCAACCTTCTACTAAAAGAGCCCCTAAAAAGCTGATTTATCTTCATCATTACGCAAGAACATGTTTTGCTTAACTGTGAGAACTTGTTATTGCATGTACAAATATATGATACGTAAAAAGTATCAGCGGGCCGCTAAAGTTGGAGGACAGACGACAAGATTCGCGCTCGCTTTGAAACTGTTTGTCGTCTGTTCTTGCTTTTCTTCGCTTGGCCATGCATTGTAGGTGAGTAAAGATGTAATACGCGTGAATGTAAACATTTTATGAAGATATTACTTTAAGAACGCGTTATTTGTGTAGCCATATCCACGTTTAAGACGAAGCCTCTTACAACACCAGCCAGCACGAGCCTCGCAGACACATATACCCTCATTCCCATGACGGCCACGGCGCCCCTTAAGAAACTCCCTAGACGGTGGCGCCAGATTTCGCTCTAGGTGTTATAGTGAGAAACTGTATGCTTTCCCTTCATTGCCACAGAAAGCTGTCCGCGAGTATGTAGATAAGATCAAATCAAAGCGCGTCTCAACCAAGCGCGTCTCAATGCGCTCGCTTGCATCGTGCGCAACGTGACTTGTGCAATGACGCACGCGTCATTGCACACGTCACACCTTTAGATCAATCAGAACCGTGGATGAGGATAGCAATAGGGGCTTGTTGGTACGGCATATTTTATTATAGCGCAAGCTGTCTGTCTACATGTCTGTGAATATGTGAGTCAAGAAACTGCCTACGTGTGGTTCCCAGTTTATATCTTTTGTTTATTTTTTTTCCAAAAATGTTACACGTGGTGTTTGACGGGTCGAGGGTGTATATACAGCGACGAGAACGAGAAATAAATCTGTTGTTGAAAGTAGCGCTGTGTGTGTCAGATGTGCCTTCTGTTATCCGTGTCAAGATTGCGCTATAAGAAAATAAGACAGAACCGTGGAGCCGCCGTGACGTTGGGCAAGCGCGCTCTTTCCGCACCACGAAGCCCTTGGGTTCGACTCCACACCCGGACCGACCTTTACCAAATGTTCCTTTTCAAAGGCATTAATTTACTTTGGTTCGCAGGAACCTCCCCGAGAAAGTGACGTCAGTCCGAGCATATCGTGACGCGTTTCTTTTTTTTCCCTGTGGCGTCGGCCATATTTGGTACCACCTTTCGGTCACGGCGACAGATTTTCGCGTAAAGGGGGGTGGGGGCGGGCACATAATGTGTATTATTAAACAAATATTAAATTAGGGGTTTTACGTGCCAAAACCACTTTCTGATTATGAGGCACGCCGTAGTAGGGGAAATTTCGACCACCTGGGGTTCTTTAACGTGCACCTAAATCTAAGTACACGGGTGTTTTCGCACTTCGCCCCCATCGAAATGCGGCCGCCGTGGCCGGGATTCGATCCCGCGACCTCGTGCTCAGCAGCCCAACACCATAGCCACTAACGTGGAAAGGTGGGCTAGTTGGTGAGTGATCATAGTACCTTGCTGGTGAAGCAGCGCACAAACACGGACACAGTGGAGACAAGCAGGAATAGACGACACTCGCTGCACTCGCAACTATTTTATTTCAGAACACATACTTCAAGTTTATATACCTGCGCACCCTCATGGGTGCGCCTCTAATCTTGCCATGCGCCTCTAATCTTGCCATCAGCCTCTAATCTTGCCATGATTTGCGTTGACACCTGAGGGTGCGCAGGTATATAAACTTGAAGTATGTGTTCTGAAATAAAATAGTTGCGAGTGCAGCGAGTGTCGTCTATTCCTGCTTGTCTCCACTGTGTCCGTGTTTGTGCGCTGCTTCACCAGCAAGGTACTATGACCATAGCCACTGAGCAACCATGGCGGGTGTACATAATGCTTTAGCATTAAAAAGAAATTCAAGGCCATTCCGCCCTGCGATGGCAGACGATCAGCGGTGCTGTTGAACATGGTGGTGAGAAAACTTCTGGTTGAAGACTTCGTTGCATCACTCGTTGTCACTTAGTAGCGACAGACGCAATGGCCTTGTAGTCGCCATGATTGTACGCTGACCGGCATACTCGCAGCTGCAAACACATTCTTCGGTAATGTCAAATCGATGCACTCACTGTACACCGCCGGGTGGTCGGTTGTGCCGGAAGCACCTTTGCCTCTGGAAAGGGTCAACCGTCCAGTTGCCTCAGTGTGTCATGCAGAGCAACACGCCCTTTACGTTTAAGCACTCAACATCTATACATCCAGGTGTGGGTGTACACTCTTAAGAACTGCAACTGTCGCCTTGAGTGAGCTTATCGGTCGGAGTTGTCGCTGAAAATTTTTTCTTATTTTATTTGTTTGAATTCGGCGCTGCACTGGGCACCATGCATTAAAGAACAGCATCGAGAAATAGCGCATCGAAAGCCCATACTTTCGTTGCATGTGCAGGACGCATTCTGTGTGCGCCGAGAAAGTACGACATCCACAAATAAATGCTTTCCGAGTAGCGTTCACTCGTAGCTGCAACGTGTTCTGAAGTTCCGATTCTTGGAATAAGACTGCCGATGACCCGATGCTTGTGGAATGCCTCGCCGGAAATGTATCCAAGTTGCCTCCAGTTTTTCATAACCAAGCGTTTTATCTCCTCCACCGCCCCCCCCCCCCCTTTCGCCTAAAGTATGTCGTACTGTTTTCTTTTTCTTCTGTAGTTTTGTAGGCCTTCGTAGCTATTCTTTTTTAGCTTTCTCTTTAATCTACGAAGCTAAAACGTATACATAATCGGCTCAATCTTTCGTTTCGCTTCTCACTTCTATATTCCCTCCGGTTTTAATCTCTGCAGTATTTAACTTTCATAATGCCCGTGACGGCACAAGCTTTACGCTGTACGGAAACCCGTTGAGTCAGTATGCCCATTTTTTCTGCTGTATTTTTTTTTCAGAATGGCACCTAACATTCGTGCTTGGCACTTACATAATGCATCCGCCGCAGACGTGAACTTGAATTTTTTTTTTTTGTCTGGTCTTCTCACCCCCATTTCAGGCGCCGCCCCCTATCCCATGTCCCCCTCCCCTATTCCACTTTCTATTTCCTTTTGCCGGCCGCTTTTCAATGCCTCTTATATCGGGGTTTTATTTATCTCTTTTTGTTCGCCTGACTCATCGATTCCAACCGCTTAGAAAAACTATTCCTGGTACCCCCCCCTCCCCCCCATACTCAGGTGCATCGTCGTGCTTTGTTTTTTTCTCTCTTTTACTATTCTGCTTTTTCAAGATTGTGTGAATTTTACTTCTTTCTGTTCTCGCTGGACCTTGACCTGTTAAAAAAAATGACAAGAGAACTTCCACCCATTTCTCCACTTGTTCTACTTGTCGTCTGTTTCTCGTCTGCTTTTCTTCTGCATTCCGTCTGCTTTTCCGTGCTCTTGCCTCGAACTTATAATTTGTCTAGTATTGTGTCGCTTTCCGTTTCTTCGGATGAAACTGATCCCCCATCGAAATTTCGTGTGCCTACTTCGCTTCTCCATTGCTTTTTATTGTTTATATTTTACTTCAGCCTGCTTTTTACTGCCGCGTAAATAGCGGCATTAGTGGGGTCGAAGCATGTCGCCATTTCTAGGAGGGCGAAAGCATCCGCGAACACGCAGCTCGCCGGAGGGGAGGTGGGGGGGGGGGGTGCCTCGTACGATCGCCCGGCTACACGCCGAAGCCTGACTCATCGATGACGTAGTCGATAGGCGTCGCTGATTCGGAGCGGTCTGCGCAAGGGACCCTTCATATATTTTCCGTCTTTTAACAGAGCGTTTCGTCGATAAAGGAGGCAGGTATTATTGCCTATTCTGACTAAATTTCCGATTTGGTTGCGCTAAATTCAGCCCCAATGTGGGATTTCGTGTTTCAGTTTCTTTAACATCATGTCCGAGGGTAAACTACCTGTCGTGTACGTACCGGAACGAATCTCGTTTGCGAGTCGTTTGTGGTGATGCCAGGCTCGAAGTGTACAATCGTGGGCTAATGAAACTCGAACAAGTTAGGTCAATTTAGGACGCCTACTTACGGTTCCACTAGCGGTTCATCGTATGACGTCTACATGATGTCGGCTCTTCTATGTTTAATTTGGGGCCTACGCCATTGCTGACAATCGGATAGGTTACCAGTTCCGGTTGAGCGCTGCCGCCAATTCGAGTAACACTCGAGTCTCAACTATAGCTCCTAGCATGGCCGTCAGTCGCGCAATCCAGCCTCATGGCTCAAGCCCTTCGGGCACTTATACGCGGATAACCGTACGGAAGCAGAAAAAAATTCAAAACAATAATTTCAATATGCAAAATAGAAGTGAGGCGTGCAGACAGGACACAAGAGTAGACAAGTGGACAACACTTCATGTGAGAGTAGAGAAGTGTTGTCCGCTTCTCTACTCTTGTGTCCTGTCTGCATGCCTCACTTCTATTTTGCATAATGAATCCTTACCAACTAGCTCAGCTTTCTGTCGTTCTAATAATTTCAACTTTGACCAGTGGCCAAGGTTCTTTAAAATCATAACTCCGTAAGGAGGAGGAGGGAAGAAAGGGAGACGGCAGGGATGTTGACCAGAAGCGAGTTCGGTTGGCTGCTTTAGGAAGGCGGACGGGAAAAGGGGAGTGACTTCTGTTACGTTTCGCCTACGACGCGCGGTTTAGCCGGCGCGACTGCAACAAAGCGGCAGACATTTTGGCTCGTTCGGCGTCGCCGCTACGCCTCCCCGCCAAGCGCGTCCAGGCATGTTCCGATGCTACGTGTCTTCATGTGCGTGTGTGAGTGTATGTGCATATTGTGCCCGACCGGCGGCGACACGACAGTGTGAGCCACCTTCTCCTCCCCATTGTGCCCGACCGGCGGCGACACGACAGTAGGAGTCACCTTCTCCTCCCCATTGTGCCCGACCGGCGGCGACACGACAGTAGGAGTCACCTTCTCCTCCCCATTGTGCCCGACCGGCGGCGACACGACAGTAGGAGTCACCTTCTCCTCCCCATTGTGCCCGACCGGCGGCGACACGACAGTGTGAGCCACCTTCTCCTCCCCATTGTGCCCGACCGGCGGCGACACGACAGTATGCGTCACCTTATCCCATTGTACAGTCACGTGCTCGTCTATAGAGGGTTCCTTCTTGCCCTCAACTGCGAGAGTATAAAAACAGCTGCCCCGGACGCCAAAGGGAGGGCTCCGATTTCTTCTGTTGAGTAAAGTGCACTCCCGTCTCTCTACTTCGGTCAACCTGACCGCCAACTCTTGCGATGTTAGAATAAACAAGTTGTTTTGTTGTCACCAGTCGACTCATGCTTTGCCGGGACCTTCGGATGCTTCCAGTTGTACCCCAGGCCGCCAGGCCAACGCTACCCTTGGGGCTTGCGACCCAGGTGTAACTACGGGCGTCAGCGCCGAGTTCCAACAACTCGTGCCAGCGGCGCGACCACAACAACTGTCTGCCAGCGGTGAGATCGCGACAACGGAGGCCAGCAGCGAAGAGATGCAGTTGACTGTATGCTGAGCAGCTCAACAACGATCCGGGAGCAGTGCAACGAGTCCTGTGTGATGACTGGTTGCCTGCAGCGGAACGACTGCGCTGAACTCTTGGCTGCGAGGTTTGGTGAGTGCGGGACTTTCTTCTTCTGAGCTTTGCCAGGCTTTTGTTAGTGTCAGAAACGGAGCTGGTAATTGTGGTTGTCGTTGCTGCCGGGTTAGTTTGCGGCAAGACAATATTAGGCAGTAGAGAAAGCAGCATTCAGAGCAGCCATGGATTTGAAGTCGTTGCGCAAACCGAAATTGCTGGAGCTTGCAAGAGAGTTGGGTCTGGATGTCTCGGACAAACTCAGAAAACCAGAACTGCTAAAGGCTATTCTTGAGTTAGAAGCTGAGGATGACGAGCTGTCGGAATGCCTTGAGACCATTGAGGAAAGGGAGACGGCAAAAAGACAGGAGCGCGAAATTAAAGAACAGAAAGAAAAAGAAGAGCGTGAACGTAAAGAACAGAAAGAGCGAGAGCAACAAGAGAAAAAAGAAGAGCGTGACCGTCAACACGCTTTGGAAATGAAGCGTCTCGAGATAGAGATGGAACGCGCTCGTAATGGAAGTCAGGCACACGGTGCAGGAGAACGAGTATTGTTCAAAATGACTGACCTGATGCGGCCGTTTAAGCTTGGAGAGGACATTGGTTTGTTCCTGGTTAACTTTGAGCGAACGTGCGAGAAGCAGGGGTTCTCTCGGGAAACGTGGCCACAGCGCGTGCTCACTTTGTTACCCGGCGAGGCGGCCGACGTAGTCGCTCGCTTGGATAGAGAGGAGGCAGAGGATTTCGACAAAGTGAAATCGAGTCTGCTAAAAAGTACAGGCTGTCAGCGGAGGCGTTCCGTCGGAAGTTTCGGGAAAATGAGAAAGGCAGAAGTGAGTCATACACAGAGTTTGCGTACAGGCTTATGTCAAACATGCAGGAGTGGCTCAAAGAAGAGAAAGCGTTTGGTGACCACTAGAAAGTTCTGCAGTGTTTTGGCTAGAACAGTTTTATAGTCGGTTACCTAAGAACGTGCGGTACTGGGTCTTGGATAGGCCAGACGTTTGTACGGTCGCTAAAGCCGCTGAGCTAGCCGAGGAGTTTGTGACGCGTCGGCTCGCGGAGCTAAGGACGGTCAAAAGGGTGAATTTGGATCGAAGTTTGAGAGGCCGAGGTTCACGCCCATGAGATTAAAGGGGGACACGCATAGTGAGGATGCGAGTGAAAGCAGTCCGACCAAACGTAAAGAGACGGCGGCAGCCGAAGCCGAACGCAGAAAGCGGTTCGAGATGAGGCAAGCGCGCGTGTGTTATACGTGCCAGAAGCCGGGTCACTTTTCGGCGCAGTGTCCGGACAGAAAGCGGTTCGAGACGAGGCAAGCGCGCATTTGTTATACGTGCCAGAAGCCGGGTCACTTTTCGGCGCAGTGTCCGGAAACAACACCAAAAGTTGTGTTTTTTTCATTATGCAGCACTGACGAGAACATGAAGCTTCTCGAGCCTTACATGCGAGACCTCCTCGTGAACGGGAAAGAGTGCCGAGTGCTTCGCGATTCCGCAGCTACGATGGATGTAGTTCACCCCTCTTACGTAGAACCCCATATGTTCACGGGCGAGTGCGCATGGATCAAGCAAGCCGTGGAAGCTCATAGCGTGTGTCTGCCGGTAGCAAAAGTGCTTATTGAAGGACCTTTCGGAGCGCTTGAGACGGAGGCGGCAGTGTCATCTATGCTGCCCCCCCCCAGTACCCGTACCTATTTTCAAACAGGTCCGATCACCTCCTGCGCGAGAAGGGGCTTTTGTTTGGTGAGGCTAGCGTTCAGGCCTTAACCAGATCGAAGGTTCGGGAGCTCGCTGCAAAGGCGGTAGTTGCGGGGCCGACGTTATCAAACAATGAGAACGGGTCAGAGGCGCAGCAAGCCGATATTCAGAGCACGCCCGAACTGAATAAATTTGAGTCTGTAACGTTAAAGGCACCAGATACCGGAGAGGAAAATCCCGATGCGGGAAAGTTAGAAAAGCTATCTGCAGATTTGCTCATCGCGCCTACGTCAGACGGACTTGATAGGTTGCTAAAAGTCAGCCGGTCGGCTTTGATAGCCGAGCAAAAAAAGGATGGCAGCCTAGAAAACGTACGCTGCATCGTCAAGGAAGGTATCGCCAAGAAAAATGCTCGCTTTGTGGAAAGAGGTGGAGTCCTGTACCGGAAGTATCTAGACCGCAGAGGAGTGGAGTTCGATCAGCTGATCGTGCCTCAATGCTATCGTCAGGATCTGTTGCGCTTGTCGCACGGGGGTTCGTGGTCCGGACACCTAGGAATTAAGAAAACTAAGGACCGTCTCTTGCAAGAGTACTATTGGCCAGGGTGTTTTCGGGACGCAGACCATTTCGTGAGGACATGTGACACTTGTCAGCGGGTGGGCAAACCAGGGGACAAATCGAGGGCGCCGTTGAAATTGGTACCTATCATTACGGAGCCTTTTAGACGGCTCGTTATTGATACAGTGGGACCTCTGCCGGTAACAGCCACGGGGTACAGACACATTTTGACTGTGATCTGCCCAGCGACAAAGTTCCCTGAAGCAGTGCCGCTTAAAGAACTCAGCTCAGTTGAGATAGTCAATGCACTACTGTCCATATTTGCGCGAGTTGGTTTTCCTGCGGAAATCCAATCAGATCAGGGCACAGTGTTTACTAGCGCTTTGACGACAACTTTTCTCGAAAGGTGTGGGGTAAAGCTGCTACACAGCTCAGTCTACCACCCACAGTCGAATTCCGTTGAGAAGCTCCACTCCGTCATGAAGCGCGTGTTGAGAGCATTGTGTTTTGAACATCGAACTGACTGGGAGCTGTGTCTGCCTGGGGTGATGTTTGCATTACGGACCGCGCCGCATGCAGCTACGGGGTTTTCGCCAGCAGAGCTGGTGTACGGTCGCTCGCTTCGGTCTCCGCTTCGCATGCTTCGAGAATCGTGGGAAGGCAGGGGCGACGACCCAGTCGTGGTGGAGTACGTGCTTAAGCTCCTCGAACGCTTAAGAAGGGCACAGGAGTTGTCAGGTGAAGCAATGGCAAAGGCCCAGCAGAGGGCCAAGGTTTATTATGATCGGACAGCCAGGGCCCGTCGTTTTGAGGTGGGCGATGAGGTCATGATATTGCGCACATCGCTAAACAACAAACTAGACGTGCAGTGGGAGGGCCCAGCACGAATTGTTCAGAAACTGTCGGACGTTAACTACGTGGTAAGTCTGCCAGGAAAGCGGAAAGCACAGCAAGTTTACCACTGTAATCTGCTCAAACCTTATAGACAAAGGGAAGCAGTGGTGTGCATGATGGTAAACGTTCCTGAAGAGCTTCCGGTCGAGCTTCCGGGACTAGGCTCAGTGACGAACAGGGAAGACACTGGTCAAGTCATTAGTGACTTAGTCAGTGGAGCATCGCTGTCGCGTGAGCAGAAAACCGAACTACACCAGCTCTTACAAGAGTTTCCAGGTCTGTTCTCTGAGAGGCCTGGTAGGACTTCTGTCCTTACTCATGACATAGAACTTACCTCCCCAGAGCCAGTACGATCCAAGGCGTACCGGGTGTCACCCCGCCAGAGCGATATTATGGAGGCTGAGGTAAAGAAAATGCTACAGCTCGGTGTTATTGAGGCAGGTGAGAGTGATTATACCTCCCCTTTGATTTTAGTTGAGGTACCGGGCAAGGAACCTCGTCCTTGCGTCGACTACCGCAGGCTTAATTCCATCACTAAGGATCAAATTTATCCGATCCCTAACATCGAGGAGCGCCTTGAGAAAGTTAGTAGCGCTCAGTTTATTTCCACCCTAGATCTTGTCAGGGGTTATTGGCAGGTTCCACTTACAGAAGAGGCTAGTAGGTATGCGGCGTTCATTTCACCAATGGGAACATTCCGTCCTAAAGTGTTGAGTTTTGGTTTGAAGAACGCGCCATACTGTTTTTCAAGCCTCATGGATAAAGTGTTGCGGGGACAGCAAGAATTCGCTTTACCGTATCTAGACGACGTAGCGATATTCTCCGCATCCTGGTCTGAGCATATGGCACACTTGCGGGCAGTGCTAACCCGCCTGCGCGAAGCGGGCTTGACAGTAAAGGCTCCTAAGTGCCAGTTAGCACAGGCCGAGGTTGTCTACCTCGGTCACGTGATTGGTCAGGGTCGTCGCCGCCCCTCTGAAATAAAGGTGGCCGCTGTGCGAGACTTCCCGCAACCGCGCACGAAGACCGATATTCGGTCGTTCTTAGGTGTCGCCGGCTACTATCAGAGGTACATCCCCAGGTACTCTGATATCGCGGCTCCCCTGACGGATGCTCTAAGAAAAACAGAGCCTCAAACAGTCGTCTGGGACGAGACAAAGGAAAGAGCTTTTAGCGCCCTAAAGAGTGCCCTAAGAAGCCAGCCTGTGCTACGATCGCCAGACTATACAAAAGGGTTCGTTGTTCAGTGCGATGCTAGTGAGCGAGGCATGGGCGTTGTACTGTGCCAACGGGAAAATGGAGAAGTAGAACACCCCGTCCTGTATGCTAGTCGTAAGCTGACCAGTCGTGAGCAGGCGTATAGCGCCACCGAGAAAGAGTGTGCATGTCTCGTGTGGGCCGTTCAGAAATTGTCATGCTATCTAGCCGGCTCGAGGTTTATCATTGAGACGGATCACTGCCCTCTCCAATGGCTGCAGACCATCTCTCCCAAAAATGGCCGCCTCCTGCGCTGGAGCCTCGCTTTGCAACAATATTCCTTTGAGGTGCGTTACAAAAAGGGGAGTCTCAACGGTAACGCCGATGGCTTAAGTCGAAGCCCCTAACGTAGGAATCAGCCTCAAAATTGTTTGTTACTGATGTTTTTCTTCCTGAGGCAGGATTTTTAACAGATTGCTTTTGTTTAGTGTTTCAAAGTGATGACATGCTTTCTAGTGCAATTTTCCAATTTGTGGACGCGTTCTAAGTGCTGCTAGACTACTGTAAGGAACTAGGCAGTGGTATAGAAGGGGAAAGAGCCTGGCAGGGCTTAGTGAGGGTTGTGCCGTGCTTGCTGACTGAGCGGTTGAGTTTCAGCGTAGTTCTAACGCTTGCCGGGAACGAGAACAAAAATGTGAACTCTCCCGAAGTCACTTTGCAGTGTCCTGTGTGAACCTGAACGAGAGAACGAGGCCTTCTCTGTGCGCTGCGCTCAAGAAACGTCGAGGGACGCCCGACTTCGGTTATGAGCATCATCGAGCGACATCCCTCCGGACAGCGGATGCAGTCCCCTGTCCATCGGGATCTCCTTCCCCCGGCGGGGCGGTCTGTTACGTTTCGCCTACGACGCGCGGTTTAGCCGGCGCGACTGCAACAAAGCGGCAGACATTTTGGCCCGTTCGGCGTCGCCGCTATGCCTCCCCGCCAAGCGCGTCCAGGCATGTTCCGATGCCACGTGTCTTCATGTGCGTGTGTGAGTGTATGTGCATATTGTGCCCGACCGGCGGCGACACGACAGTGTGAGCCACCTTCTCCTCCCCATTGTGCCCGACCGGCGGCGACACGACAGTAGGAGTCACCTTCTCCTCCCCATTGTGCCCGACCGGCGGCGACACGACAGTAGGAGTCACCTTCTCCTCCCCATTGTGCCCGACCGGCGGCGACACGACAGTAGGAGTCACCTTCTCCTCCCCATTGTGCCCGACCGGCGGCGACACGACAGTGTGAGCCACCTTCTCCTCCCCATTGTGCCCGACCGGCGGCGACACGACAGTATGCGTCACCTTATCCCATTGTACAGTCACGTGCTCGTCTATAGAGGGGTTCCTTCTTGCCCTCAACTGCGAGAGTATAAAAACAGCCGCCCCCGGACGCCAAAGGGAGGGCTCCGATTTCTTCTGTTGAGTAAAGTGCACTCCCGTCTCTCTACTTCGGTCAACCTGACCGCCAACTCTTTGCGATGTTAGAATAAACAAGTTGTTTTGTTGTTACCAGTCGACTCATGCTTTGCCGGGACCTTCGGATGCTTCCAGTTGTACCCCAGGCCGCCAGGCCAACGCTACCCTTGGGGCTTGCGACCCAGGTGCAACTACGGGCGTCAGCGCCGAGTTCCCAACAACTCGTGCCAGCGGCGCGACCACAACACTTCGCAAATCGCACGAGAAGTTTTGTGCGACAACGGTTCCACTGAGAGAAAATTGACTTATGAGCACTAGCTGTATCGCAGAAAACACTTACTTTCTTTATTTTTGCTCGACTAGATCAGTTTTCGAATTTTCTGTACAACTTACCTTTTAAGCGACCGCACGATCTTTTCAGTAAGAACACTAATTGCACAAGCACAGAATAAAAGTTAAATATCTCCAAGCTCGCAGACTTGATGCCGATTTCTTGCCGAGTCGCACGTACTTAGGAGAGGCCTTGACCGAGCACGCGGTCCGCCATTAGTTTCTGAATTGTACTCTGTTGCCATAAAGGCCGATTCCAAATCAGACTTTTCGACGTCAGAGACAGTGATGACGCCACCACTAATAAATTAAGTGACAATAAACTGCCGATCGCGACAAACACGTCTACTTACTACGTATACCGCTTGCATGAGCTCTCCATCATCATCATCATCGTCAGCCTGGTTACGCCCACTGCAGGGCAAAGGCCTCTCCCATACTTCTCCAACAACCTCGGTCGTGTACTAATTGTGGCCATGCCGTGCCTGCAAACTTCTTAATCTCGTCCGCCCACCTAACTTTCTGCCGCCCCCTGCTACGCTTCCCTTCCCTTGGGATCCAGTCCGTAACCCTTAATGACCATCGGTTATCTTCCCTCCTCATTACATGTCCTGCCCATGCCCATTTCTTTTTCTTGATTACAACTAAGATGTCATTAAGTCGCGTTTGTTCCCTCACCCAATCTGCTCTTTTCTTATCCTTTAACGTTACACCTATCATTCTTCTTTCCATAGCTCGTTGCGTCGTCCTCAATTTGAGTAGAACCCTTTTCGTAAGCCTCCAGGTTTCTGCCCCGTAGGTGAGCACTGGTAAGACAAAGCTGTTATATACTTTTCTCTTGAGGGATAATGGCAACCTGCTGTTCATGATCTGAGAATGCCTGCCAAACGCATCCCAGCCCATTCTTATTCTTCTGATTATTTCCATCTCATGATCCGGATCCGCCGTCACTACCTGTCCTAAGTAGATGTATTCCCTTACGACTTCCAGTGCATCGCTGCCTATTGAAAATTGCTGTTCTCTTCCGAGACTGTTAAGCATTACTTTAGTTTTCTGCAGATTAATTTTTAGACCCACTCTTCTGCTTTGCCTCTCCAGGTCAGTGACCATGCATTGCAATTGGTCCCCTGAGTTCTAAGCAAGGCAATATCATCAGCGAATCGCAAGTTACTAAGGTACTCTCCATTAACTTTTATCCCCAATTCTTCCCAATCCAGGTCTCTGAATACCTCCCGTAAACACGCTGTGAATAGCATCGGAGATATTGTATCTCCCTGCCTGACGCCTTTCTTTATTGTGATTTTGTTGCTTGCTTTATGGAGGACTACGGTGGCTGTGGAGCCGCTATATATATATATATATATATATATATATATATATATATATATATATATATATATATATATATATATATATATTTTGGTCAACTCTTTGCCTTTCGGGGTGCCTCACCTCCCCGTCTTGCGGCCATGGACGCGGAGCATGCCACAGGCCCGCCTGGCCAGAAGTCATCACGGCTGTCAACCGCAAGGAAGCGAGTTGGCTCCCCCAGCGACACCGAGGACACCGAGCTGTACTCTATGTCGGAAGACGACTCATCCGACGACGGCTTCATACCCGTCCGGAGTAAGAGGGCGAAGAGAAAGATCGCCAACACAGCGCCGTCACCTCCTGCGAGCACTGCGTCTATGAAGTCAAGGCCTGCGCGCTGGCCACACGTCATCATCTTTATGCCGGAAGAACCGTCAAGCAACCTACGGTTGCTGAACAGGCAAGCCCTATCCATTTTTCTGGAACGTGCGGTGCCAGATCAAATTAAAGACATGAGAATAAACCCACGCAAGAATATACTCGCCATAGACGTGTACAACGCGAGTGCGCTTGGAACACTTCAAGAAATCACGGAGCTTCGCGGAATCAAAATGCGCCCCTTCATCCCGATCGACGACACATCGATAGCCGGTGTAATTTACGACATTGACATTGCCATTCCCAATGAAGATTTACCTAGCCTCATCAAGCCGGCAAACGAGGGCACGATCATTACGCAAGTGCGCCGTCTTGGGAACACGCGCTGCGTAAAAGTAATCTTCAAGGGGGATTGCATACCCTCCAACGTTACAGTCGGACATTTTCGACATCCAGTTCCACCATTCATCCAGAAGCCGCTTCAATGCCATCAGTGCTTCAGGCTAGGACACGTAAAGGGCGTGTGTCCCAACTCGCTTCTGTGTCCCCGTTGCGCTGAACCTCATGCAGAAGTGACCTGCGGTGCCACAGTTCTGAAGTGCGCCAACTGTAGCGGCCCTCACGCAGCCTCGTCGAAAGACTGCCCCCGCATCAAGAGGGAGCGCGCGGTTCTTAAGCAAATGGCCAGAGACAATTCGGCCCACAGGGAGGCAGCCGAAGTAGTCCGGCGTCGGCGTCTACGTCGGCACCGTCGTACGTCTTCAAAGAAGGCGCATGAGCGAAGCGATAGTACCCGCTCCACTACGGAACCATCTAGTCGCGACGCGAAAGGGCCCACCACTTCCACGAGGGCATCAGATAAGACTCTTTCTTTAGAGGAATGGCCTACGCTACCGAGCCGCTCCCTTGCTAAGGAACCTCAGAAGGTCACGGCGCCACCGGAGCCTTCTCCGGCCATTGATGATTCACCTAAAACAGATCAAGTCATCTCGGTGCTACGTTCCCTCATGGAGGCCATCCGAACGATTTTAGTTGAGATGGGGACACCGTCTGCTCGAAGCGCACTTAAAGTGCTGGACGCCTTAAGCCCAGTGCTTGAATCCCTCAACTAGAAAGATGGCTACCCATACCCCATCCTTCCGAAAAGAAGTCAAGGCAGCGTCTGTCATGCAGTGGAACGCCAGAGGGCTAAAATCATGAATTTCAGATTTCCGTCAGTATGTGTACACCAATGTGTTTCCACTCATCGTCATTTGTGAGCCCAACTTGTCGAAACCAATCAGACTGTCAGGGTACGAATGTTTCATGTCATCAACAAATAGTGCATGCAGCAAGATCATCGTTTTTGTTCGACGTGAACTCACCTATGTTTTGCAACCAATTGCGCCCCACGACGACAATCAGTATATTTGCATCACAGTTAAAAAGAACAAACTCTTGTTTACTCTCATAGGCGTGTATATCTCGCCTTCCAGCAATTTCGACACTAAAAGATTAGCGGATATTTTGAGTGTTTGCCCCGCCCCATGGGTCATCATAGGAGATTTCAATGCACACCATCCAGCATGGGGAAGTACAAAGACAAATGCAAGAGGACGAAAATTATCAAGCATCGCCTACAACTATGGCCTTACTCTCTTGAACGATGGTAGCCCCACCTTTCTTCGAGGCGTGACATACGGCAGCTGCCTCGACCTTGCTTTTGTCTCCAACTCTCTCGCCAGATATGTGAAGTGGTTACCAGATATTGAGACACATGGGAGTGATCACATTCCCACCTATCTGACCATCAAAGGCTTGTCGTCTAGATCTGGCCCACGAAATACCATTCGGACGATTCAATGGGCCAACTTCAAATCTGATATGGAAGATGCCTGCAGCGAGGGCCTACCCTCTGGGTTAGAACAAACAATTAAAAATACGATGCGGAACGCCACTCGCATACTGACGATCTCTCACACGCGAAACGACTTCGACATAGAATTAGAGCGACTTCGCGCACTTCGTCGCCGGGCGGAACGTCGATATCGGCGTACAAGATCAATCCATGACCTTCGGGCAGCCAGGAGGATACAAAAGAAGATTCAGCGTCGTATGAATAGATTAGCGTCGGAACGTTGGGCAACGTTTTGCCAAACACTCGACCCCCGCAAGCCGCTGTCTCACATTTGGAAAACGGTGCAAGGTCTGCGTTGCCTTCCGGAACAGCGTTTTCCATTCAAGGCACTCGCGCTTTTCCAAGGGTGGCAAGACATCGATGTCGCAGAAGACTTTTGTGCGCGAATGGCAGACCAAGCGACACGTACAGATCCTCCAGCCCGAGATGATGTCGCCCATTCCCGAGATTGCCGCATGGACCTTCCTTTTACAATGGAGGAGCTCGAGGCGGCACTAGCTCTCTGCAGGCGCTCATCATCTCCGGGCCCAGATGGTATATCATACCGAGCCTTGTGCTATCTCGGAGAATCCGCACGGATAGCACTATTGAGTCTCTACAACACCTCATGGCAGGAGGGAAATGTTCCTGACGAATGGAAAGTGAGCCGCCTGGTGCCAATTTTGAAGCAGGGCAAATCCCCGCTAGAGCTCACCTCTTACCGCCCGATAGCGTTGGCCAGCTGTGTAGGAAAGATAATGGAACGGATGATCCTTGGCCGCCTGGAATGGTACCTTGAACACTACAAGATTTATCCAAGTTCCATGGCTGGCTTCCGACGTGACCGCTCTTCCATCGACAATGTAGTTGATCTCGTTTCATATGTCCAGCACGAAAGGTCCCGTAAACGTTTATCTGCAGCTTTATTCCTAGATGTGAAAGGGGCATACGATAACGTATTACATGAGGCTATTCTCGACGCTCTTGTGACGGTTGGCTTAGGTGGTCGAGTATTTTTATGGATTGCAAGTTACCTATCTGCAAGATCATTCTATGTATTAACTGACGATGGGCCAACTACGCGACGCTATACCAGCAAGGGCGTTCCTCAAGGCGGTGCTCTCAGCCCGACGCTATTCAACCTCGCTCTTATTGGGCTTGCTGAACACTTGCCAACTACCACCAAAATTTCAGTATACGCAGACGACATCTGTCTCTGGACTTCGGCAGTCACACGTCCTCAGATACGTGCACGGCTTCAGAGAGCGGCTACTTTGACAGCGAGCTACTTGTGTGAACAAGGTCTCAGCATATCGCCAGAAAAATGCGCCCTAGTGGCGTTTACTCGCAAACCAATGACGCCTTATGTCATCTCAATCAATGGGCGGACCATTTCCTATGTCAGAACCTACAGATTTCTTGGCGTAATTATCGACCGAGACCTCTGTTGGAGCCCGCACGTAGCTTACATGAAACGACGCCTAACAGCAACCTCCCAGTTGTTTAAATACCTGACAGGAAAGACGTGGGGGATGTCAGTAGACGCAATGCTGAGACTCTACAGAGCTCTCTTTCTCGGTTTTTCAAGATACAGTCTACCTGTACTGAACAACACCTGCAAGACAAATATTCGTGTTCTGCAAGCAGCGCAAGCTCAAGCACTCAGAGTTTGTCTTGGTTTGCCGAGATGCACGTCAATTGAGGCAACTATTGCGATTGCTCGGGACCATCCAATGCAGACTCACATCACGGTGGAAACCCTGAGAACGCATATCAGACATTTGGCACGGGCCCCCTATCACCACCTTGCAACACTACCTTCAGACAGGCACCAAGCATCATTCTCAAAAACTATTGTCAAGTACAACGACAAACTTCCCTCGGGCTTCACCGCTGCATCTAAACCATCGATGCCCACTTGGTGCCTTGTCAGCCCCACAGTCCATCTCAACGTGCCAGGAATCTGGAAAAAGTCTGAGCTGTCGTCGCCTGTGCTGAAACAACTGTCTCTGCTTCTTCTGCACGAGCGGTACGCAGACCGTGCACATATTTATACTGACGGTTCCACAAACATCCAGTGTTCGTCCGGTGCTGTAGTCGTCCCAGAAAGAGGTATTACCATCAGCTTTAGGACTGACCACCCAACGACTTCTACATCTGCGGAACTAGCTGCTCTTCGAGCTGCACTTTGTTTTGTCAATCGGGAACCACCTCGACAATGGTCAATTTTCAGCGACTCAAAGGCAGCCCTACAATCTGTACTATCAGCTCTGCGTCGCGGGCCATTCGAACAGCTCGTATTCGATATTAGATGCCTACTCCATACATCACATGAGAAAGGACATCACGTGACGTTTCAGTGGCTGTCAAGTCACTGCGGCGTCATCGAAAATGAAGACGCCGATAAAGCCGCTCGGACAGCTCTTGAAGACACACAGGAAGAGGCCATACCACTTTCACGGTCCGAAGCAGCCAGCAGACTTCAAGTGCTTGCACGGGAGATCACGCTCTCTCTATGGTGCACACCCAGCAGCCAGACCAACCGCAGCAATCATCAACACGACCTGCCCTCCTTGATGCATCTATGTATGCCAACCGGACTCCGCTGAAGTGAGGCCACCCTGCTTTATCGCTTATGGCTAGGGGTGGCCTTCACGAAATCTTACTCGTTTCGCATTGGAATGGCCGACAACGCTCTCTGCAATGCCTGTCTTTGCGAGGAGACGCTGGAACACATTCTGTGCGACTGTCCTGAATATAATGTTCAGAGACAGTCCATGGCGTCCGTTCTAGCGCACCTTGACAATAGACCATTGTCAGTTGCAACCATTTTCACATATCGCCGACTGAAGTCATCGCAGCTGAAGGCGACGAAGGGACTACTTCGGTTTATGAAGGATACGGGCTTGGACAAGCGGCTGTGACAGTGATGTCACGTACCGCACAAGAGTGATAGACTGTAACCAACGATGTGTGTGCCGTGTTATGTGCCCTCTATCTCTTCTCCCCATCTTTCATCCCCCCCCATCACGCTCCCATGTGTAGGGTAGCAAACCGGTTAGGCAAAACTGGTTAACCTCCCTGCCTTCCTTCTCCACTTTTTCCTTCCTTCCTTACATACGGCTCGTCTACACCCTGATTCCGAAATGCCTCCATGACTGCTGAAGTTTCGACAGAATCTAACGCTTTCTCGTAATCAATGAAAGCTATATATAAGGGTTGGTTATATTCCACACATTTCTCTATCACCTGATTGATAGTGTGAATATGATCTATTGTTGAGTAGTCTTTACGGAATCCTGCCTTGTCCTTTGCTTGACAGAAGTCTAGGGTGTTCCTGATTCTATTTGCGATTACCTTAGTAAATACTTTGTAGGCAACGGACAGTAAGCTGATCGGTGTATAATTTTTCAAGTCCTTGGCGTCCCCTTTCTTATGGATTAGGATTATGTTAGCGTTCTTCCAAGATTCCGGTACGCTCGAGGTCATGAGGCATTGCGTATACAGGGTGGCCAGTTTCTCTAGAACAATCTGTCCACCATCCTTCAACAAATCTGCTGTTACCTGGTCCTCCCCAGCTGCCTTCCCCTTTGCATATCTCCCAAGGCTTTCTTTACTTCTTCAGGCGTTACCTTTGGGATTCCGAATTCCTCTAGACTATTTTCTCTTCCATTATCGTCGTGGGTGCCACTGGTACTGTATAAATCTCTATAGAACTCCTCAGCCACTTGAACTATCTCATCCATATTAGTAATGATATTGCCGGCTTTGTCTCTTAGCGCATACATCTGATTCTTGCCAATTCCTAGTTTCTTCTTCACTGTTTTTAGGCTTCCTCCGTTCCTGAGAGCATGTTCAATTCTATCCATATTATACTTCCTTATGTCAGCTGTCTTACGCTTGTCGATTAACTTCGAAAGTCCTGCCAGTTCTATTCTAGCTGCAGGGTTAGATGATGTCATACATTGTCGTTTCTTGATCAGATCTTTTAGTCTCCTGCGATAATTTGCTGGTATCCTGCCTAACGGAGTTACCACTGACTTCCATTGCACTCTCCTTAATGATGCCCATGAGATTGTCGTTCATTGTTTGAACAGTCAGGTCCTCTTCCTGAATTAAAGCCGAATAGCTGTTCTGTAGCTTGATCTGGAATTCCTCTATTTTCCCTCTTACCGCTAACTCATTAATCGGCTTCTTATGTACCAGTTTCTTCCGTTCCCTCCTCAGATAGTCTAGGCTAATTCGAGTTCTTACCGTCCTGTGGTCACTGCAGCGCACCTTGCCGAGCACGTCCACATCTTGTATGATGCCAGGGTTAGCGCAGAGTATGAGGTCTATTTCATTTCTAGTCTCGCCGTTCGGGCTCCTCCACGTCCACTTTCGGCTATCCCGCTTGCGGAAGAAGGTATTCATTATCCTCATATTATTCTGCTCCGCAAACTGTACTAATAACTCTCCCCTGCTACTCCTAGTGCCTATGCCATATTCCCCCACTGCCTTGTCTCCAGCCTGCTTCTTGCCTACCTTGGCATTAAAGTCGCCCATTAGTATAGTGTATTTAGTTTTCACTCTACCCATCGCCGATTCCTCGTCTTCATAGAGGCTGTCGACTTCCTGGTCATCATGACTGGATGTAGGGGCGTAGACCTGTACAATCTTCATTTTGTACCTCTTATTAAGTTTCACAACAAGACCTGCCACCCTCTCGTTAATGCTATAGAGTTCCTGTATGTTACCAGCTGTATTCTTATTAATCAGGAATCCGACTCCTAGTTCTCTTCTCTCCGCTAAGCCCCGGTAGCACAGGACGTGCCCACTTTTTAGCACGGTATATGCTTTTTTTGGCTTCCCAACTTCACTGAGCCCTATTATATCCCATTTACTGCCCTCTAATTCCTCCAATAGCACTGCTAGACTCGCCTCACTAGATAACGTTCTAGCGTTAAACGTTGCCAGGTTCATATTCCAATGGCGGCCTGTCCGGAGCCAGTGATTCTTAGCACCCTCTGCTGCGTCGCAGGTCTGACCGCCGCCGTGGTCTGTTGCTTCGCAGCTGCTGGGGACTGAGGGCCAGGGTTTGATTGTTGTGTTCATATAGGAGGTTGTGGCCAAGTACAGCACCAGGGTAGGGTGGCCAATCCTGCTCTGGTGAGGGAGTGCGTTACCGGTTCTGGTCACCGGGATCAGGCCACACTCCAGGCCTGTTTGTGCAATTTTATCAACACGCGGATTTTTTTTAATCCGGTGGGAAATTGCCGGCACCGGGATTCGAACCACGGACCTCTTGCACGCGAGGCGGGTGTTCTACCTCTACGCCACCGCTGCACGCCTGTCTTAACTGTCTTAACCGACTGTCTTAACACGCATGCCACAGAGCTATCGAAATTTGGCCATTCGCTCCTCCAAGTAACGCCGACGTCCGTTGCTGGCTGGACTTAACGCATCTCTATCACTTACACAAGCCCATTTGATTTGATAGGTTTATCATTAAACTGAAGGCCGCCCTGGTTATACCGCCTCAACTGCGCCACCTGGGTTGACGACTTGCCCCTTGGGCATCTGGGTTTACGGGCCGTCCTCCGAGTAAACCCGCAGTGCTCAGCAGCAGAGCTTGAGAGTGGTAGCTCTCTGAGTGACAGTGGCAATAACTTTATTAGAGTGCCCTGAGGAACCGAAGCGCCCCCCCCCCCCCAATTAAGTTGGTAGCTCCACCCACGACGGGACTTGGAGCTGCACTCTCCGCGACGTCGCAGGCCCTCTGGGCGGCCTGTAGCTGGTTCGCGAAATCCGAGCTCTTCAGCAACGCGTCCCCCTTAGACTTGTATTGGAGGTCGGAGGCCGCGTTGTGCGGGCACAGCCAGAGCATGAGGTCGAAGGAGCAGCATGTGTGACCGCATTTGGAGCACGACTGCGGGAAGTTGGGGTCTATCCAACTAAGCGGTCTGGGGGTTAGGTAGGATCTGATCTGTACGAGCCTGAAAGTAATGGCCTGAGCCCTGTTCAGTTTCGGGCTGGGGGGAGGGAATTTCCTCCTGCTGTGTCTGTAATGCGACGTAATTTCTTGAAAGGTGGCAAGAGGATCTTTGAAGGGGCAATCCTGTGGGCGAGCCGGACCGTTAGCTCGGGCGCGGTTCGTGAATTCACGCGCCAGGCAGTTGGCCCACTCGTTAGGGTTGCAACCCGCTTGGTTAGTTAGATCGTTCACGTGGTCCGGGGACCACGCTATGGTATGACCTCCAGTTTCTTCGCCCGTAGTAATACGAAAGGATCTGTGGACGATCTCGCCGCAGACTTCTTTACATGAAGACAGCTACCAGCACAACCACAAGCATTCCTTCAGCGGCGCCCGGACTGTGTTAAGGACCTCTGGCCCACTCGGCCCCGTCCTTCGCGCTACAATGCAAAGTGGCTATTGGCCTCGGTGCAGGGTTCTTTGTCCAGCCGGCCCTGGCGAGATCAAACAACATGACGCACAATTTTTTTTTTTTGAGAACACAACTACGAGTACTTCTGCCGAAATCGATGAGGCTGGCGAAACTCACATACAATGACGTGATCCCATTCAGTCTGTGCACATTCGTGCACGAGGGTGACTCGTTTGTACCCCTTCTGTTCAGCGGTGGCATGGAAAAAAAGAAGAACTCAGTGCCTTTCCACTTTGCCAGATGACCAGCGAAGGTGTGTATGTGGGCCCCTTAATGGCGAACTGCGCCACCGCCGTGGTTCGGCCAGGCATTTCACCATCTATGGTATCGGCGCACGTATGGGTAGTGCTTAACGCCTGCGTCACCTCCGCCGTGGTTCGGCCCGGTATTGTACTGTTTTCGGGATTTTTTTTTCTATACGCGGACACGACAGTGGGGAAAGTAGCCCTTAACAGCTTCGCTGTAAAAATAATCTAAAATTGCGCTGCAGGTAAATTCTAGCACCTGCGTGGTTGACGTAGCTCCACTGTAGTTCGGCGCATTGAGCATTCTTAGGCCTAATTCTTAGAGCCGTCAAACGCCCCGTCACCGTCACGGCACCGGAGTCGGTCATGACACAGGGTTTTCTGAGCAGTTTCTTCTCCAAACCGAGCAAGAAGCGCCTTCTCAAGAAGAGGGCTTGTGCCGCGACTATGACGGGGTGTTTCACGGCTACTAGAATCCGGCCTTACAGAGGACAGCCTTGGTGAAGGCATCATCAGGTTTGACTGTCTGTTCGACCTGTTGCGCCCGGTTAGCTATATATGGTGGAAGAATTGTTTGTATTTTCCCACAGTTCTTGCAGGCAATAACTCACTCATTCACCGGCACTGAGCTGGTCTGTCAGCGCTATTTTTTTTAAATCAAGAAACGCTACACGAATAATTGCAAGCAAAATCAATATTTCGCTGCTCTACAATTATGAGCGCTTAGTAGAAAGTGCTTAAACGTCATGCTGCCGCCTGCTTGATATCCTTTTGATAGAGTCGGCAGTGCCTCCGGCTAAAATTATGCACCCTTGATGCGAAGCGACCAGATAACGCAACCAAGGAAAGCATAGGGGAAATTATTTGTTGCTTTACCTCAAAAGCGGAAATAATAACGCGAATGAGAAATTAAAGCGGACAAAAAAATAACAACTGCAGAAGCCGAATGAATAATAACCCTATAGATAAATTCGTTGGTTAGTACGGGGTTCTGCCCTCTCAACGGAGCAAGTTCATTTTTTTTCGCCCGTTTTCATTTCCCGTTACCTTATCATTCCTATGCTTCAATTAAAAACGACAACGATGGCAAAAAAAATAAAAAAAGGTCACAGGCCTGCGCGGCACACGCTTCACAGTCACAGCGCACGCTGGAGGAGCGGCTACATAAGAGCTCCATTTTCGCCACCAGGCGCTACAGCGTCTTCGCGGCGAAGTCTGTTCGCGTCGTTTTCGCGACAAGGACCTGAACCACCCCCGCCGTGCGGGGACGGCGAGCTGCGGCTTGCGCTGCTCCCTACGATTCGCTTCTTCAGCAGCGGTTCGGCCCTTGGAAGGAAGCACCATAACGCGCACCGAAGAGCAGACACAGGTACCGCGAGAATGCGCGGCAAACACGTCACAACTCTTGGCTCCGTGACGTGATACGATGCTGTTGACGATGGCGATTATTTGTCGGCGTCCCGTTTGAACCGAGGCGGTGACAAACGTGGCATCCGCATGTGCTCGCGGCCGATAGTACCCTTCTTCCCTCCCTCTCATTTCTTTTACTCCCTTAAACCCCCTTCTCCCGCGTAGGGTAGCAAATCGGACGTGCGTCTGGTTGACCTCCCTTCCTCTCCTTCCTTCATTTTCATCATCCTCCTCCTCCTCCTCCTCCTCCTCCTCCTCCTCCTCCTCCTCCTCCTCCAGGTCTGTCACACATGTTTTTCATTCTAGCATTTTTTGGAACACCTCCCTGATCTTCTGTTTTCTCCTCAAGACAATCCAGCCACTTCTTGGCCAATCCGGGATAGTGGGTAGGAGCTTGGCGATATAGCTGCGACGGACACCACCTATGGCGGCGGCGGCGGACATCATCGTCAACCGAAAACGGCTATTGGAATGAGCCCACAACAGCGTACGCTGTATAACAGCAAACACTTTTCCCGTGTGTTTTCCTTCTCTTCGTTATTTCTGGGCTTTATAGTTTGTGACTAACCAAGACCGGGCCCCTCGTTCCCCTTTTTTAGCGCGAAAGCGTTAAGTTCCGCGTGGTCGCAGAAAATCCGGAGTCGGTGCCGGCGGAGTTTCCCGTGGGAGAGAGTTTCCGTATATATTTAGGGATGCGCATGCGTCACGCCTTGCTATATGACATGCGGCATATGCACGTTGTACTGCCACACCATTCTGTCGCTAAAGTTGCTCGTACCTTGCCTCACATTCTTGACGAAGTTATTCCTCGGGGTTTTGAGAATGACAGGCCGCAAACAAATGTCACGAAGCAAAAGATCGACAGCACATGACTTTCGTGTTAAATCTTCCCAGACTCGATGAAGTTCCCTTATCTACAGAAGGAGGCTCACCAACGACAGGAGTGCCAGTGCAATTCGTGGAGCTCAAGTATACTCCGAAGTGACAAGGGCACTCATATACAGGGTGTTTCATCGAACACCTTCAAAATTTTTGAAGGTTGCCAGTGGCAGGTAACTCAATTCTAGTTTATGAGCCGGTCGACTCGAAGCGGTGGACGCTACTTGCACAATATAGTGAAATGCAAAATCGACTAATTAACAATCATTCACGAATGAACTTCTAGCTAATTATCTTATGGCCCATATGGCAATTTACGAATTCTAATCGCGGAGCTCGGAAGGCGCATCCACTTCTAACGAATTCTCAGGGCGACGCCAGTTTCGAGATATAAATTCCCGAACTTTGCGGAGGCTGACTAGTTCGGACCCTCGCAACCAGCAGCAACTAGTGCGGCGGGCCCGGGAGACAGCAAGAGCTGCAGGAGCCCTGGACTAAGGGCGCCTCCCGCACAAGCAGGTGACACCTGCTTGTCCTTTCTTTTTTTTTTAATAAATGTTTGTCCTCCTCCTCCTCCTTTGCGGAGGAACGCCTTGGCGTTCCAGTTACCTGGGTGCTTCAGTGCATGAAACGACGTTTTGTTGAGAAATTAACTGGAACGCCAATTCGTTTCTCCGCAAAGTCCAGGAATTCATATCTCGAAACTGGTGTCGCCCTGAGAATTCGTTCCAAGTGGATGCGCCTTGCGAGCTCCACGGTTAGAATTTGTAAATTGCAATATGGGCTATAACGTAATTAGTTAAAAACTTAATTAGTGAACTTTTATTAATTCTTCGATCTTGGATATCAGTTTCTTGTGCACGTATTGTGCGCCGCTTCGTGCAGACCAGCTCGTGAGTTAGAATTGTGAGATCTGCCACAGGCAACCTTTAAAGATTTTTGAAAGTGTTCGCTGAAACACCCTGTATGTGACAAATATACACCTTCGTTATTGTTACGTGTTGGCTTTCTTGGAACCTTTTCTCGTTTAGAAGGTGTCGTAGCTCCAGACTTGCCGCGCTCAAATGCAACAGGTCTTGCATCATATTTTGCGTGGTTCTTCAGAGACAGCAACGCACTCTCTCGTGTGCCCGCCATAGCAAGTCCTGTTTCCAGGAGCCGTTAAGACGAACATGCGCAGACGTAACAGGCGCCGCGGCTTTCGTTGCCGCAAGCCAATGGCATACATGGATGTCTATGTATATATATATATATCCATTCGCGGGCAAAATGATTCCACGAATTTAGAGCTCGTTGCTTTCTTGAGTGGGGCGGTTTAAGGGGGGCGAGTGACAGCAGGTATTCTATAAAGAAACAACAGCTCAGCAAAACCACGTTTGAAACTGCTGTGGAACGCAGGGGGAAGAAAACGTTTCGCGATCGCGTGAATTGAGGCAATGAGCGTTGAGATCGAGTTTTAGCGGCCGGTGGGAACGACAACAAAAAATAAATAATACAGAAAAGCCTACGGAACGATAATTTAGTGGGCGCCGAGTCGCCGAACACGGGAGACGCATAATCCCTCGGCGCGCCATCTCGACTGGAAATGAAGGCTCGCGTTCGCGCATTCCAAGCGGGACGTTTCTATGTGTGCGTGTGCTTCTATAGCATGCAGTAGCTTGTGTAGTAATGATTCATTTGTTTTCCACAGCGACGGAGGGACCACCCCACCGAATGTGCTCCTGCGCGAGGGTTGGTGCAGGGAGAAGTGTCCCGATGTTTTTTTTTTTTTTTTGCCCACCTAGTATTCCATATATCAGTGCTCTATACAGGCCAACATCGGAAGTTTTCGTTCATGAAGGAGCACTTATCCTCTACAGTCACGAATTATGATGGACTGATAGTAAACGTGTCGAGGTTACATAAACTAGAAAAAAAAGTTGGGAGGATGCTTAAGCTGCGCCTTTAAGAGTGGAACGCGATGTCATTCAAAGATCCCCGACTGCTTCTCACGCTTCCCGGCAACAGCAGCTTGTGTGACTGTAATGTTTACCGGGAAACATTGGCCGCGGACGCTATGCTCGGAGGCCAGCTATCTGGTAGAAACGCGGCCTCTTGCGTGGGTCGATCTTGGAGGTTATGCACAGCCGCGCAAAAAAAGAAGGTTACGTACATTATCGAAACTCGGCCTTCCGAGTTTCGATAATGCCAGCATGACGCGCATCTTCAAGCATGCATCGAGACTCGATCGCTTGACATTGTGGTTTGCTTTTTACTTGTGGTGCTTCAGCTTACGGCAATCTAGCATCATTTCTCTCTTCTTTAATATTGTTAAAGGGGCACTAAGGCGATACAATAAACCAGTTTGGACTAATAAAGGATTGTTTGAGAACCCTGCAGGCAGTCATTTCAACATCATAGTTTGATTATTAGATGAGAAAATGAAGGTCGAAGTAACAGTGTTTGAATTTCGCGCCGAAACCCCGAAGCCGCTGGGTCTGTGTGAAGTCAGGGACTCCAAAGTATGTTTTCGCTTTAGGGCCGCGTTGGCTGAGTAAAGGTTCTCGAAACATGTTACGTTTAATATTGGTTTCATTTAGAACACAATGTAGTCAATCTGTATCGCTGTATAAGTAAGTAGGCTCTACAAGATGCCATCAAAATCCGTGACGTCACAGCGACCACGTACGGGGACTTCAAGGAGGCGTCGCCACCCACCTTTCGTTCTTGCGCTTTTTCTTGCTTGACAAGCGTCTTATTGTGGTAAGAGCGGTGTATATAGTGTCGTAGAAAAGTAATCTACTGAAACAGAAGAAATCATTTTTCTCTTTAGCGTTCCTTTAGGATACTTTGCAATGCTAGTACACTCGTCGTTGAAACAACCGCGCCTGATATAAGGGACCGTGAAGCTCTGCAAGGTAGCGTGCAGGAAGCCTGTCACCGATTTTCAAGGAAGCCAACGTCAGTCGTCGGGAGCCGGTACGGCAGTTTTGAGCGTGCACCCAACGCACGCCCACACCGTCCGGCAGGGAGAGCCCTGAAATAGCACATCTTCGACTATAGATGGCTTGCAATGACGTCACCGTAGCTGCCATTCTGGTGCACAGGCAGAGTGAGAAGCTGGGTCCGCGACGGCATGTGAAAAACATCAATGCGATGGCTTGCACTGGTGTCATTGTAGCCGCCAGGCACTGACACGGTGAAAAGCTAGGTCTGTGACGTCACGTGAAAACTATCGATAACACGCGCGCGCCTGTGCGTCACTGTCTTTCTTTTTTTTTTTTTTAGCCCGATGCGTTCGACGCCAAACGGCCAAGCTCTGTCCGTAGCCATATACGTTGCGAAGAGCGCAGGCGCTTCTATACGTTCCTGCAAGTGACTCCCAGCGTACGTTTTCTACAAAGAGAGAGAGAGAGAGAGCAAGGACAGGAAAGGCAAGGAGGTCAGCCAGACGAGCACCCGGTTTGCTACCCTACACTGGGGGTAAAGAAAAGGGGGAATAGAATAAGGAAAAGAGGGAGAGAGTGAGCACTGAGTGCGTGTTGGAGGATGCACCGGGATACTATAAATGGTCTCTTAAGCCGGGGCACTTCAAGTCGCGTACTAGTGCACGAATCGCTTTTCGTGCCAGTGACGGGTGTGGCCACGGCCCGAGTATCTTTGACTCGGAGAACGGTTTTGAGTCGAATCTGTTTAAAGATGTCCTCAGAGAGAGACGCGTCTTCTACAATAAGTCAATGGAGGGAACTCCGGGCGCCAGTTAGTGACTGCGGGATCTGCAAGCGTGGGGATCCAGTCAGCGTGAGAATGAGGGTTACTACATGGGCACACGTGGATTTACCTAAACTTCGTCCTTATGGCTTCCAGCGGCACCGCGACGTTGGAAGTTGACGACTTTCAACAACGCGTATACCGTTACAAATGATTGCGTATGTAGGCACAGACTAATTGCCTTACCGTGTTTAAAATACTACGAGTGCTTGTAAATTTAGAAAAAAAAAGTTAATGGCAATAAATAATGTTGCGACAACCTCTGAAGCCACAACCCACGAGGAAGTGTAGGTGTATTCGCGTACCAACCATCGTTCCTATGATAGCCGAACGATCGCAGCGACGCAGTTCCGTCCAGTAATATTTTGTAGGTTTACGCATGACCTCCGAGATTATCCCCGCGCACGTCTCACGCACGCCGGGGTAATCTCGGAGGCTATGGTTTATGGCTGGCCCAGTCAGCACGGAAGCGCCGGGGCAAGTGTGCCTCAGGAGGAGCGATGAATTTGCCGACACGAAATCGGAGCACGTGCTACTAAAAAACTGTTTTCTCCACTCGATAGGCCTAATGTATACGGCGCTGCTGTTTGAACGCGAAGTTTCAGCGCTGTTTGCTCTTAGCTGTCGTTGTATTTCCGTACAATTTTCTTGTGAATCAGCAGAATTTCACTGGTGGCATCAACCCTTTCGTGTTTACATTGCTGTTGTGACAATTAACAACACAATAATAATATACAGTTAGCCGAAGAGGCGCCGTCGGAAACAAGAGGCGTTTCGCGCGCAGCGCGATCTGAACGCGGGCGCGATCTTCAAGAGAAGCGGTGGAAACGTACACCCGTTGGAGTTGAAATCGTTCCGCCAGCGGAGAAACGAACGCTGGCGTCTAGAATGAAACTTGGTGTGCGGACGTCTGTAGGCGCATAATGAAAAAAAAAAAACGTGGAAATAAGAACACGCAGATACAATACCAATGTTGTAATCCAGTTGAAGCAACGCTTGTTTGAGTTATCATGGTAGCAGCAGTAGCGAACGACCCTGTCGCGACCGAGTAGCGATCCTGTCACTGCATGTGTCCCGAGGACAAATTCATTATACGGTGCTCGTCGAGGGACGAGCGTTGATTAGCGGTGTACGTAGAGATAATAAGTACGACATACATCTAAGTATATTTCAGGATTCTGTACCACTTGTGTGACAGTGGCACATATACCAATTCTGGAGGATTGTTTAAGAACGAGCACCTGCCCAATGTGTCTGTTCGGAAATGAACATCGCTTACGTACTTGCGTATATCAGACCCCAGGGATGCCGGCAGGGCGAAGTCTGATTAAAAACTTTTGCGCTTGCTTTGTAGTCCAAGAGAAATAGCGCCATGATGACAGAAAAAAAAGAAGCTGCTGCCGGCACCTAAGAATTTAGTGGAAGCTCCACTCAGAAAAAAAAAAAACGCATTGCAGCTGTTCTTCATTTCTTAAATAGAGCCGAGCCAGGTGGAGTCTGCTAAAGCTTGAATTCTTTTTCTCTGCTAATGTAAGTGCTGATGTGATCGGAAAATGAAAGCTCGTTGTCTCAAGCTAAAATAGTGTCTTTGGCGGAACCTTGATGTCAGGATCACCCATAAAAGTTGCCTTAGATATTAATGTTTCATACTGAAACAAGGAACCCGAAGACAGATCTGTACAGAAGAAAAACGCAATACCATATGGCGTCAAGAAAATAAGCTAACGTAATTGGTTCACTGTGTAAACCAATCCTTTACGGTTTCTAGTGTCTTTACAAATTTTGTGCGCTTATAGATACACAGTGTTATATACCACAGTGCCTTGACCCCGCATTCAGAACTGCACCTTTACTCGAAGCCCATGCTTGACTTGACCTGGATGACACCTCTTGTTTACCCGCCGAAGGAAACGCAATGAGCCTCCCGGGCACGTTCCCGACAAACGTGATTTAAGTCAAGTGAAGCGTGAGCCTCGAGTTAAGCCGCATTTCTAAATACGAGGGTTGTGTCTGATTGTGAAACAGGTTTATTTTTCCCCCGACTTCCTGTACTACAAGTTGCGTAGTATACCATAAACACTCCCTTTTACCGCGCTGCAGTGCAAAACAACGAAGGAGGCTCGCCAGGGTGGAAACGATGCATGCAAAAAAAGCCATATTAGGCCACTTCCGTTCGTTGTGGTCTTCCCTGCATCAACCTTGTGAGACTAAATGACTGGACAAAACTGTTGCCGCCCACTTATATCACATTCGTGTGCAGGGTTAGCGTGAACGCCATCTCGGCGGTGCAAGACGGGATTAGGCCCATCGTGGTCGTATGCGCACTGTCAAGCTCTCGTATCACAAGAAGCCAACAAACACTCACACCAAAGACAACATAAGGGAAGCTACTTGCGCTTATTAAATGAAACAAAAAAACGATAAATTAATGGCAATGAAAGTGGATGAAAAAAAAAAAAACTTGCCGCAGGTAGAGAACGATCACTGAACCACACGCGCAATGCGAAGGTTGTGGGATCGTTCCCCACCTGCGGCAAGTTTTCTGCCTTTCCGAGGTGTCGACGAGAAACAAAGGAAATTAAACGACGAAAACGCCAGGACGGGGTGGCTTACAAGCACCGACATATGGAACATGGTGCATGTCCCGGGATCACGCGCTTTAAGCCCGAAAAGAACCCACCACTTATCCTCGCCAAATCCAACCACAGTTTCGCGCAACGGCAACCCAAGAGAATAGAGATCGCGACTTGCGATATAGGCCTGATGCGCACGCGTTTGTATACGCACGAACGCCTCACGAGCCACCAATGACACCTCGCAGACCGCGCAGCACACGCAAGGAGGCATCGGTGCTCTTTGGTAATGTTTCCGCTGCGATTTAGCACCCCCGCCTCTGCGCGAGAAGGTCACGTGAACGCAGGATCCCGGAGAGGGGCGTGGTATACTGTGGGGCTCGTAATGCTATGGCTTGACCAGGAAACTTCTGTTTTCTGTGCGGTCGTGGCGCGATTGCAGTTTGCAGAGCCGCGGTGGGCCGATCCCTCAAGGATCTGAGTCCGAGTAGGCGAGAGAGAGAGAGAAGGGAAAGCCAGGGAGGTTAACTATCCGAGTGGGCGGCTTTACCTTTAGCTCATCGTCTGATTCGCGCACTTTTATTGCCTTTGTTACTAGCTCCCGTGTTCATGTTTTTTTTTTCGCCGGATACTTTCTCTTTTCTCTGTGCCATGTCATATGCCCAAAAGAACAACCACCTAACAAGCGGGATACCAGTTCAAATCAGGATACACGAACAACAGTCGCCGAGGAATCGCCTGCGCATGGCGTGGGAAACGTGGGACAGTAGGCAGGCTTAAATTTTCGCCCCAGGAAAGCCATCGTGTCGTTTTTGGTGCGCTGAGTTTGAAACCTCAGGAGGCCGATTTAGACGCGAGAAATTTTACGCAAGGACCACATGGTTTTGACACGCTGGAGCCACGTTTCAGTTGTTGATGGCAGAGCAAACCAGTTAATAAGTATGAATAATTATTATTTATTACATGAATAATTAATAATTGTCGCCATGAATGCACCGCGTGTGTGCTGCTCTTCAGTGAACCTCTCCCCAAATTGGGTCACTGAGTATGCGCAATTGAGTGTGCGACACGCGACAGAACAATTCTCAGTGTTCGCAGGCACCGACGCGCCACGTTGCTCGTCTCGGAGGTCACGCCCGGACTTCTCGGCAGTGTCACTAGATGGCACAACGGGTCCAGAAAAAAGCGTTTGCCGCACGACGCGTTTTCTTTTTCAGCGTTCGCACGCACCAGCGCGCCATGCATTTCGGAGGCCACGCGCAGGCTTCGTGGCGGCGACGCTATATGGCACCGAGTATTCTTAGGGAAGCGGGAAAGAAGAATCCCGCTGCTGTGCACGCCTCACACATAACTCGTTTCGACAGTGACAATACGTTGAGTGTCGCTTCGTTGATTTAATGCTAAACGCATTACTGTGGACAGTCAACGTGAGATTGGTTGCGCCGCATTTCTTTGCACAGATGCATTCTTCGCGGTCCGACATGAGGGGATCAAGCTGTTGCGAATTTCTTTGATGATGAATGGCATTTGTGGTACGCGGGGTTAAAGAAACGAAACCGTAATAAGTAGAAAAAAGAAAAAGAAAACGAAGAAACTACACGTCACCTTCGAGCTGAACAACAACCAATAAACGTTATTAACGTTGTTATAAACCATTAACGTTAAAGAACCCCAAGGGTGGTCGTAAGAAATTTGGAAACCCACCCAGGGCATGCTGCTTAGCGGGCTGGGCCCTTTCGGCAATTCAAAGCCCGCATTTTATTTTTAATTATGGTTCTGCCGACCTTGCCTAAAAAAATGAAAATAGAAGAAAGCCCAGAATACACGAAGAAAATGCCCTGAATACAACGATTATCGATATTCCATCTTTCGGAGCATATATTCTCTGCGGAAATTATTATAGGGATGTAGGTGGAGCTGTTGTGAGGTGTATAGTTGAATCGGGACGATTTCTTTGCTAAATTCTTAAATTTTATCTGATTTCAGTCTTTTCTAGCTATTCAAAATTTCTCGGCAGTGATTCTTTTCAGACTCGTACAAGCATTTTTTTTTACATCATCAGATTCTTGGCCAGTCCTCCACAATCGGCATGAGCCACTCTCGGAAACAAACAAACAAACAAACAAACAAACAAACAAACAAACAAACAAACAAACAAACAAACAAACAAACAAACAAACGAACGAACGAACGAACGAACGAACGAACGAACGAACGAACGAACGAACGAACGAACGAACGAACGAACGAACGAACGAACGAACGAGCGAACGAACGAACGAACGAACGAACGAACGAACGAACGAACGAACGAACGAACAAACAAACAAACAACTAAACAGATCTTGAGACCTTTGATTTCACTTTGCCGTTAGTATACCACTGTCCAAGCGCGAAATATAACCTAAGACATAGTGACATGAATCTAGCACCTCCCTATATATTTTCCGGAGCTCGGCCATATAGGTTTCTGAGGTGTTAAGTGCTCTGTAAATGAGTTTCGAGCCGGATGAACGGCTGAAGTTACCGCTGGCTCTGCAAGTGGAGCTTTCTCTGCCTATTTTCTCCCCAGTTTTCCTGACTGTCCGTTTGTCGGTTTCGTTCCAAGTAAACTGCGGGGACCGATGGCGGATGCATAGTGATAGCAAACGAGTTCGATCCCGAAGATGCTCTAATCAAAATTGGGCCGATCATGGGGACTGTGTCTTCAAAGGCGATTACTCGACGGGCTGATCTTGACAACAGTGTCCCGCACGTGTCCTCAGAGTGGCTTTAACGTGCTCGGTTTGTGACGCGAGCCAATAGCTTGCAGCCAGGGAAACAACGGTATTTCTGAGCATTGTAATGCTATGTAGCATTACACTCGCTCGGGTGTACCATGTAGACCAAGCTTCTTAGCGTCTGCCTTTGGCTTCGGCGTCAACGTCTCGACGAGTAGAGAGAAACAAAAAAAAGGAGGGGTAGGTCTCCCACACAGCTTCGGCGCGTGAAGACAAAACACCAACACCACCTGCAGGGAAAACGACATTTGCATAACACGAAGGACATCTCGCCGCATCCAACTCGCGACGGGGGCGTGGGTTCCGCATAGTCGCCCAGTTCGGGGGTGATTGATTAATCGCGCGTTCCTCAGAGGCGTACGCCTATAAGCGCTAAACGCGCACCCCTGTGTTTCGTACTCCTCTGTGCGTATGCACGCCTGCTCGCAATTCATCCTTGACCACTCGCGGGACGTCGTAGTGGCCTGCAAGTCATCGCTGGGTCCGCATCACGTATACCAGGCCTTGAGAACTTGCGTTCTCATCTGAGCGGGATGCGTAAGGAATCACGTATGTTGGAAATAAACAAGCGGGAACGCGTCAATGCGTATTCTTTTCGCGGCACTTTAGTTGAGCCGATTGCAGAAAACTCCGCTTAACGCAGCTACCAACCTATGTGTTGGATGTGCCGCAGTATTGTTTCCTATACAGCGCCACTTTAACGCTGAACCGCATGAAACCTGCAGAGACAAATCACGCTTCTATGGATGGCGCTTCTAGTTCTCAGCCTCGTTTTGTAATTCCTTTTTTTTTCGATTTCGCTTTACTCTTGCACTGTCGTTTCGTTCGGGTTTCCCTTTCGTAATTTTCGGCCTCCCGATGCGCGCGCCGCGACACGAGCTCGGTGTGATCCTTGTCGGCTGCGGCGGCGCGCAGCGTCAAACGCTGTGATTGTCGAAGGGGGCGGAGATGGTCCCGGGGCGAAGCTCGCCCCCCCCCCCCCCCCCTCGGCCGCTTGAAATTCGTGAGCGACGGAGGTCGGCCCACGACGGTACGCTGCACCGGACCGATATTAGGGAGCATACGTCGCGATGCGACCGCGCGATATGAACTTGCGTAGCCTCTGAGCGGCCGCCCAGAAAAAAATAAATAAATAAAAATAAAGCACTTACACGAGACCTTGCAGAAGCTCTCGTCAACCGACATTTACCGTATTTACTCGTGTAAGACTGGCACCCCTCGCTTAAGAGGTAATAATTTTGAAAAAAAAAAAAGAACATCACTGACAACTAGGTTTGGAACTCGAGGCGCTGTAGGTATCCGTCGACACCGTCGCTAAAGATTTCAAAGTTGATGGAATATCTAATATCATGGACGGCATCGCGGACGACTTCTCTTGAGCGAGTGCCGATAAGCTGTAGGCTCACTCCAGTGATGACGAGAAAGAGACGGAACAGTGATCAATGGCCGTAAATCTTGAATAATTGTCTATGTGTGTAGTGTGCAGACCCGGTGCTCGCATTATCCTGCGGATCAATCGCGACGCACTCTGCGGTATTGGAGCGGGCAGTCTTACGCCTGACTCGTGTGAGAACCACACCCTGCCAAGAATCTTCAAATTATTTTTTTTTAATTTTATCTTACTCATTAAAATACGTTCGCAGATGTATGCCAGTACAAGCAACACATACATCAAACACAACGACACTACAGTGAGACCATTCTCACGCCCATAGGAAGTCCTTTAGAGGTCTGTTTTCTTACTGCCCGAAATCTACCCATGACTTTCCAAATGCTTCGCTGTATCCAGGCTTAGCACTCTGATGCCCTTCGTTATATCGGAAGCGTGTTCCTGTGTGCTGGGCAGGCGCCTGATCACGCATTCTGGCGGCCATGTTATAAAGGGCTGCGTTGCTGAGATATCAGCGCATCGCCACCGCCGACACTTAATATGCCCAGGGGTTCGATTCTGGACATAAGTCGGGTTCCCCCATATTGTCCAATTTGCAATCTTGTCGACTCTGACTGGACCCGAAGGGGCTGCTGTACGGCCTCTCTGATTGGCTCACAATGCCGCCATTATCCAAATTTGAATATATGGCGGAATTCGGCGACGTCTCGAAAATGTCTCGATGCCCCTGGTCTTATATGGTCGTTTCGGGACTTCAACGCAAGCCGCATTGCTGGCTCTTCAATGATTGACATTTGATACCGAGAGAGAGAAGAAAAAACGTTTATTATATAGGGGTTGGGTGGTATAGTCTTTGCATACCACGCCGCCTAAAGCCACCGCTGGCATTCGGTGCCAACTGCACGAAATCCGCTGCGGAACTGCTGTTAACAGCTTCGCAGTAGAGCAACTGCGCCCACTAGACGAGTAAATACGGTACGAACGTCGCCCACTATTCGGCAGCGGGCGGTGGTGACGGCGGCTGGGGCGGTTAGGATAGTGGTTTTCGAAACGTTAAAGGCGGACGTCAACACCTCGCGGGTCCTAAGCATGGCACTCTCCCTCCCCCCTTTCTTTTTTTCCTTATCTCGTTAAAGCTCGCTAGAAAGGTCGAGCGGGAGCATACAGCCCGAACGCGAGTCTGTAATCAGCATCGGACGCGAGTCGGAGGCGCCGTGTAATAAGGAGGCTCAACCAGGGCGCACGAGAGAGAGTCGCGTTTCACGGACGTGATTCCGCGGCATCTGCGCGCCAGCGAAGCGCTTGTCTCTCCCAGGCATGGTCACGCGGACGCTGTCACTGTTCTTGGCAACCGTGGTTTCGTCATCATCATCACCATCATGATCACATACCAAACGCTTAAAAGGCCCCTTTTCGCAGCGCATGTACATGGAGAAAGAACGGATCATTAACACAGTATTTCGCATGAAGTAGCGTGGAAACGACAAAAAGCAATACGCAAGATAGCAAGGCGTTATAAAGACACGATAACTGATATAAGCGATACACTTACGTGTATCATCATCATCATCATCATCATCATCATCATCATCATCATCATTATTATTATTATTATTATTATTATTATTATTATTATTATTATTATTCACCGGGTGCATATTGCTTTGACTGAACGAACCTACATTTCATGCATCCAACAAAATACTGCGAGATGGGCGCTTCATCGGCTATGTGTTAATATTGCACCCATCTTATCTTGACATGTACCAGTAGAATGACTAGCAGGTTGTTCCTGGATGCATAAAAAGTTGATAGACTGACCAATTGACTCACTGATTGATTTTAAAGCGTGCTTTTGCTACCTACCGCGGTTCCTCGTCCGTTCTGATGGATATCTCGCCGGATTTATATATATATATATATATATATATATATATATATATATATATATATATATATATATATATATATATATATATATATATGAGCAAGCGCACCGGAAGGCAACATGGCGAGACGGGACACTATCTTTTTTAATCGTTGTCTTACCCTCTTTCTGCATTAGGCTACCACAGGACCGTCACACATACACTTTACATGTGCGCACGACGCAGGCTCCAGCAAGCCGGTGCATATTGGGTATTATCACTGAATGTTGCGCCGAAACATAGCACATCTAGCGTGGCACATCTGTCGTGCGCGATTAAGCGATGTATTAATTGTCATATAAAACCTTCCCATTTAACGTCCGCTGATGGGACCTCCTAATGGAACACACCTAAATACTACTGAATACTCCTGAAGTGATCAAAATGACGTCTCGCGTCTGCACATGCTGGACAGGCCACTGGAAGCACTGATAAGTTGAACACTAACGGATAAGATAAACGTTGATTCGGAAGCTTACATAAAGAGCACTGAAAATACCGGTAAGGTAAATATCGATTGATAAGATAATCGATGATTCAGAATCTTACACAAATGCCACTGGAATCCCTGATAAGTTCAACACTGATTGGTAAGATAAAAATTGATTCAGAACGTTAAATGAAGGCCACTGGAAACACTGGTAAGGTAAACCTCGATTGATAAGATGAACAATGATTTAGAAGCTTACGTGAAGGTCACTGGAAACACTGGTAAGTTGAACGTTCATTGATAAGATAAACAGTGATTCAGAAGCTTACATGAAGGCCACCGGAAGCACTGATCTGATAAAGATTAATTGCTAAGATGAACAACGATTTGCCAGCAGCCGCGGCGCCCTACTAGTGGTTCATCGCAACTTTGCTAATAAAGTGCGCGCTTTTAAGTTTTACGATACACCCTGCATGGCTCTCGCCAGAGTGCACAAAGTGTACCTACTCTGTTCCTTTCGAAGCTTTGGAGGAAGCACTGATTTGAAGGCCTTACCTCAGGATTTCCAATCTAAATACACGAGAAATGGCATTACTTGGCGTGTGCTGCATTAAATTTGAGGAGGCTTTAAGAAATTTTGAAAAATAAGTGAAAACCCTTCCATTGAGTGAAGTGGATATTCAGTTTAGGGTGTCTGTGTGCCTTCTTTATATTATTGAGAAGCGCAAAATTCCGGAGAACTGAAGCATCAAGTTTACAGCTCTGGCTCAAGCAGGCAATCAAATGTATCCCAGCCCTGCAAACTACAGCTATCGAGACATGTAAAGTGATTACATCGGTGCATTATGCGCTACTCCGCAACATTCGTCTAATTTGTGACTAGGGTTTTGAAAAAAAAAACATCGTCAATATTGTGTCAGTTCCACGTAAGCTGCAAACCGGTATACCGCGAAAGAAAGAAAGAAAAAAAATATAGTTTGAAGAAACACTGACGGGGATAGCAAGGTTCATCGTTGTTCTTTAACCACCCTCGGGCGGCTGCGACAACGTTCCCACAACGCATCACTCGAGGCGAATCTTGATCCATGTGCGGGAGAAACAGCGCCCTGGCAGCTACCAGGCGTCTCACAATGCTAGGCGCTGTGATCACCGCCAGAAGCGCTGCAGGCGTCGTAGCTCGATGGTGCACGAGACGAGACCGACGGGAAACCGTCGTTCTCGTTTCGTGCACCATCGAGTTGCGAAAACGTCGGCGTTATAGACAGCGCCAAGTGAAGTACATTGGGTAGTATAGCGTACGTTAGCTTGACAAGTTTACTTCTCGGACCAGAGCAAACGTACAACAGCTTGGCAGGAACGTCAGTGTGTTTATACGTGCTCACAGCGGTCATGCCAGGAGCCGGGAAAGCAGAATGCTGGCCTTGCGCCGCCACGAGGCGATTATTGAGCGTATATAGCGTCGGCGGGTCCACTTCGTTTCGTCGTTTTTTTTTTTTTAGTCAAACGGACTCCTCGACTAAGGACGCCCTGTTAACCCTCAGTGCGCGACCCGCGCATGCGCTGTCGGCAGGGGCAGTGCGAGTATTGGCGACATAAAAGCAGGGAATACACAGCATAAAAAGACGTAGTTCCTTATGTGACAATAAATTTCGAACAAGTCACATGGTTTTTTCAGTGCTCAACAAGGGCCCCAATGGCCAATATCAGGTGCTTAACAAAAGCAAAATAATGTTTTAATAAGTGAGTGTAGATAATTTCCAACAGTTCATCAATTTATTCCTTCTTCTATCCATCCACGATCCATCCCTCCAACCGTCCGTCCGTCCAACGTTATCCATCCATCCATCCTCACGTCTACGTCTCCGCTAACCCGGAAGGCCGATTCTAGATGTTGCAAAATTCTGCGATAATGTAGTATTCTGTAATTGTGGCGTTTTGAGCCAATCACAGAAGACGTAGCAGTCCTGTGGGCCAACCAGAATTGGTAAGGTGGCGGATTCGATAGTATGGCAGAATTTGGAACGCCCAGAACATTGCCACCCGCGGTATTCCGCGGGTGGCATATGCTCATCGGTTAAAACTTTCAGACATTTTTAACACTGCTTCAGCCGCCCTTTTGTGTCCACGGCAACCTGCAGAGACGCTGCACCATGACTGTTTTATATGGACCCAGCCGCACGCCGCACAAGCCGTTTGCCTGCAAATTGGTAATGGAGCCGACGTCCGGCTTTTTGCACGCCGACGCTGCCCCCTAGGGGTTGCCGTACATAGCGTACGTCTTTCGACTCGGCCAGTCGTCGCGCTCCGATATCGCACTCGTAACGTTCCGTGGGTGCCCATTACTCGCCGCCGTGCCCGCCGCGGCCAGCTGTTACGTAGCCGACCCGAAAAGGCGAAGCGCGCGTGGGCGCGCGCCAGCGCTTTCGATTACAGGGGGCGCCACAAGACACAAACGAGCGTACCCGCAGGAAGAGGCAGGACCACTACTTTCCGCGCCGAAAAAGCAGCGGCGAATGGCTTTCGTTGCGGTACCGTCCTGAGCGTGTGTGAATGCCGCGGCAACCATTTTCTTTCTTTACTTCTTCCTTTGTTTCTTTTTCACTGTCTTTCTTTCTTTCGTTCGTTCGTTTCGCCTAGGGGAGCGCAGTGAGCCAGCGTTCCGGAGTCGTGTTGGGATCTACCCATCCCGCTCGGGAAATCACGACACCGATTGACTGGCGGGTCAAAGCCTTCGACATAACTGGCAGAGACGAATCGGTCGAGTGTTCATGGCGAACAAGAGAAGCAACGACCCATGTATGCGAGAGAAACACGAAAAAAAGGAAAGAAGAGTAACACGGAGAAGTTAACAGCACGCGGTTTCTTTAAGGAGTATTACGCTCCAGGGTGTATGGACAGAACAAGGGCATAAAGCATCAACAAATGATGCACTACGAACGATCATGCGTTTCGACCTCCGGCAAACGCAGCCGAAAGACCGAGGTCACCGTGGCCTGTAGGGTACGGCAACGAACAAGGTGTTATCCGCGCGTCTGTCTTACACAATTTCGTCTCTCGCAGTGCCGTGAAAAGGACTGCAGGCTTTACGCGAGCGAGCTAAAAGAAGGCAAATGGGTTGGAGAGAGAAGAGAGAGAAGACGAGTGAGTAACCTTTGCTGTCTCCCTGGGGTCACACATCCGCTAGGCCCTCGTATGCGGTGCCATATTGCAAACGCAAGATCAGGTACGCTTGAGTATCGTGGGTTGCGAGGCTCTTTTACGTTCGTGATGCGATCTGCGGCCAGTACGCGCAAAGCTCCTCTCCCGCTTTTTGAAACAGAGGAAGAGGCAATTTGCGCGTTACATATGCGCTTTCGTAGTTGTGAGTTTGGGCTTTGATGACCTCCGAGTATCTTCTTTTCATCCTCTGCGTGCGCGTGTGTGTGTGTTTGCAAGAGAGAGAGATGGCAAAACTATGTGCTTGCCTGTTCCTACGAACCGTTCCATCTCGCACATTGCCTTATGAATGCCAGTCATGATTGGCATTATACGACTTCCCAATCTAGCGACGTGTTTGGACAAAGATATCGAATGGATTCCGCACGCCTGTACCCGATCGCGTGAGTCAGAGCTCATGGACGCTCGAAGATGTTCGGCCTTCCCAAAATGTAGCTGGGTGAAGTGGACTCCCACTTCCAGTCGTCTACTAGATCTTTGTCTATAGATACGCAGGTAAAACGAGCACTCATACGACCCACTCGGAGAGGGTCCGCGGACCTACGTGACGAAAATGAAAATGTCCGCGCGGCGCTGGGATGCGGAATCTGACGTTTATTCGTTGCCATCTTTAACTCGTTGATACGCTTGGAATTGAAGAGATAAGTCACAAAACTTGGGAAATGTGCCCCTTTTAGACAACTTTTGTTCCTGATTACTGTACAGGTATCAGCGACAGTAGGGACAGTGGAGGTGTGAGAGAAGCGTGAGTGAGTGAGTGAGTGAATCGGTCCGTCAGTCAGAAAAATGAATAAGTGAGTCAGGTAGCCTAACGTTTCGATAGACCTGCAGAGACTACGAGAGACGGCAAAGTGTACGGCTCTCGGAATAACATTGAAATCAGCTTGCCCCACGAACCGGCAGAAACGAAAATCTCCCCCTCCTCAAACGAGAACGTCCATAACTTCGCAAGACCTTCCAAACCCATGTTTCTACTGCGAATTTTTGCGCGGCTCACGTGTCATTGAACTTTCAGGAATGTTGGTTTGGTAAGACGAGACTCCTATAGAACATGAACTTGCCGCTAGTTTACCCCCTCTTTGATCACTCGCATTGCGCCTCTCTCCACCGAAACGCCACGCATCACAGACAGACGCACACGATATAAAGTGAAGTAAAGGCAAATGGTCATCAGTGCGGCATTCTTTTGTACAGTAAGAATCCGTAACCCACACGAGGGCGCGTCAGTCGAAGCCGCGTATACGCCGTGCGTCTGCTTAGAACTGCCGCTTCTCGCGCGCAGACGACGCACCAGGCTTTCCTGGTTGGCTGGTCGCGCGCGACGCGAGTGCCGCCCTGGCGGCGGGAGCGGCGGCACCCTTCTTTTTGAAACCCGATCAGGCGTAGCCGTCGGCTTCACTCCCGCTCTCCCGCTCGTCTCGCAACGACGATGATGAGCGCCGTCCACGCGTCAAAGATGGCGGCGCCGTTAAAGGTCACGTGGCGCGGAAAATGGACAGACGCCGCCGCCGCCGCCGACTGCGACGACTAATTGCCGTCGTCTGTCGGCCCTCGTCTTCACTTTCTGCAACGTTTGTTGTTGTTGTTGAAGGGAGCTGAGCTACGGCTTTCGCGATTCTTTGTATTTTGCGCTCATATTTTTGGCGAGCCGTAGGCCGCGCCGGGCCTCGCGCCATGCGGTTCCCTCTGAGCTTCGTAGCACGCGCGCGCGCGATGACGAATCTGTGCGAGTTCCTGTAATCGGCGGGTCCCCTCGACTCCGCCCCCGCAACTCTCGGAACAAGGAAGACGAGAGGCAAGAAAAAAAAAGAAAGCGCTCGCTCGCGATTCCGAAGCGGGGTGGAAGTACGCGGCCCTCTGTGACGGGCACACGCCGACCGTCGAATCGCTAGTGTGAATTTGAAACGGCCAGATTTATTGTTTCAGAGTTTATTCCCTTCACTGCAAGGTTGTGCAGCGGTGGGTTCTTGGACGGAAGCCTCCGTTTGTGGCTGGTGGTGTTGCTGCTGTCTTTTGGTGTCACTGTCGTAGTCGTTGGCGTATCTCATCAAGTGACCACGCTTCTGCAGTACGGCCACCAACTCGAGCAATCTTATATTGCTTATAAAGGGAGCTGCAGTGGTTGCACACCGAATGTCACTGGGGCCAACGATTCGATAAAGGGTCTTCCTCAAGTCCCTCGCGGAAGACTTGTCTCCTTGTGGAAACGTTGGCTCTTGAGACATTGCGTGTGGAACGACCGCTAATTACCTCGAGCCTTCACCTTCCTGTGAACTTCTACCGTGATTGGAAAATGAAGGCTAGAGGCAGGATATTAAACAAAAGAAACTGCGGACGTTTGCCTGGCGGCAAGCCTATATAGCCTGTTGCTCCATTTGATGAGGTATTAAAGTTAACTCATCGTCTCACCCGATTTTAACCAGAGTTTCAGCACAACAGAAAGAGAGAGAGAAGTCATAAAGGAAACGCAACGAGGTTAACCAGGCTGCAGCCCGGTAGCACTACCCTGCGCTGGGGATGGGTGAAACGGCTTTCCTTTTTGGCACAGAATACGGGGAAAATGAAGCAGACTCTGCATCAACGGAATTCGAAGGCATAGGCACCGATAACGGCGGGGGGGGGGGAGGGGGGGAGGCGAGCTTTCTCTGATGTTTTTCGGGCTTCGCCTGGCGATGCCGAAGCCTACACCCTCCCTCTAAAGTCTCATCACTAGAGTTTTGTCACCCACATCACTTGAGATTTCTTTTGAGTTGCCTCTACCTTTCCTATGAAAATTCTATTGCGTCTAAAGCTCACTGCATCGTTCTTGGCGCCAACGTGCACGGCTTTCAATTCGTAATTTCGCTTTATTTCTGCAAATCCTGACAACAGGATGACAAGTGCATTAGAAGAATCAGCGGCAGCAGCCTCATTCGCATTTTCTCACTTTGACATATTTATTTAGTTTCCATTGTAAACATCATGCGCAGCCACAATATATTGAAATGTATACACCGGACAATGTTTACTATACTTTTTTTTAAAGTGAAGCAGGTAGCCAATAAGCAATTATTCCTAACGGTATGGATGGCCTATGCCTAGAGAATGAACGTGTTGCTTAATTTTCACCACGCTTCAAATTGCTTTGCGTGCTTTCTTGACCCTCAAGAAACCTGCAGACTTCAGTGACACCTTCGGCATTTTCTTTTACGAAAGCCATGTGAAATTCACGTCAATGGTATGTATGTTAATATTGCTTCTCTTTCCAGTATGCAATGCTAACGACTCATGAAAAAAGCTCTTCTAATAATTTACATCGTTTATTAGGGATGGAAACATCGCCACTTGCGTGAAGACATCACAAAATACATATAATTGACTCAGTAAGCGAAATGACGTCAAACCGGATTCAGTCGAAATCAGAAACAATAGCAGTCATTCGCTGCAGTACTTATACTCGGACTCACATTAAAAGGAAAAAAAAGAAGAACAAGAAGACAGGCTGCAGTTTCCTCAGAACGGCGAAGCAGTACCAGTGACAGCGAAGTATAAGATAATTACAGGAAGGAAGATTACACCACCGAGAGACGCCAGATTCTTGGTGGTGCGAAGGCACTCGGGCTGTGAAGTTGAACTGTCTCCCCTACTGTGAGGTCTTGTAAATACTCATATAAGGGCCGTCACTTCAGTAAACGATTCTTCGAGGTCACACGGAAAGCTGGCCCCCGGAAAAATGAAAGCAACTTTCCGCCAATGCTCGAACGGACAGAAAATAGAGTACCAGGAGAGCAAGCCCGGCGCCTCCACTATATACGATCCCTACTGCTTCCCCGGGAAAAACCAATAATTTTCTTTTGGGGGGGGGGGGGAGGGAACTAGAGCGCTGTGCCTTTAGACACAGCGATCAACAAAATGGGGCGTTAGTGACCACTGCTTCACTGCACACACCGCAAGCCAGCGTCGGAGCGTACACAAACTCGACCCCGCTCCGCAACGCCGACGACACGCCTAGGGAACAAACGCATACAGCACCAGCAAGGAAACTTCTCCCCCGTGGTACCTGAGCAGAGTCAAATATTCAAAGGGCAAACGCACCCCCAGGTTTTCTCTCTCCCACCCGCTGTCACTCGCGCCTGCACACAAACGTCGGGCGCTTCCGGAAATGCCACGCCCGTGCTGTGCTGGCTAGCAATTGTAAAGTAGTGGCCCGGCGCGGCCCGGCCCGATTCTGTTCGACCCAGTACCCCATGGAGCTAGGTCGAGTTGTTCGCTATTGTGCAGATGCCGTCATGTGATCAACAGGTGCAGAGCGTTGTTCACGCAGCATCAAAGCTGTTTTTCGCCCTGCGTCGCCTCTTGTTGGCTGCTTTAACTGTGAGCGACAACATTTGATTTCATTGCTAGAGGAATAATCACAGATTATTATACGAATAATTGGTACGAAAACACACATATACCCTGGACAGTTCGGGAAAATAGGAAGAGATCAGTCTGGCAACAGCCACCGGAAGTGGTACAACGCCTGCTTACATTTACGGAGAGAGATGTAGAAAAATACATCCGTTGATACACCATGCTCTAACGAGGGATAAGAATGGCCGTACTACATTTTCTAAATAGTTGTCCCGCAATATACTATAGCTAAGATACAGGTGAACACTCCCGTACACATCTCCTGCTATTTCATGTCACTTTTCAATCTCATATAATCAAGCGGATGTACAGAGATAAAACTCGAGCCAATAAATTTGACGCGAATGGACATTTACATACAGCGGTCTATTAGCTTTAAGGAATACCATAACGCGCGGCCACAATAGGTTTTTTGTATTAAGCAGTAATTAGCGATCCGCAATGCGAACGCTCATGTACTACAAGCATACTCTCACACGGAACATGCCATTTCTACTGCTTTATTCTGCTTCATTATAATGGTGTCATTTCTTCAGTCGACAATTTAGGCCTATTCTTGTTTCCTAATACATGCAAATTTCAGCTGTGTCTACTTTTTTTTCGGTACAGTGCATATACAACGTAGGCAACGTAGCTGCCTCCCCCTTTCCTCCCCCGTCAGATTGGAATATGATCTGCTTGTTCGCTCACCTAAATTCGCTGGTAACCCACCTATAAAACAAACATATATAAGGCTGCGAACACGAGGGTCGGCGGTGTATTTAACATGCGCAAATTGCATTCAAAGGAAAATAAAAATTCGCCGAGACAATAAATAAAATTATCTGCCTTCTTTCACCGTGCATGCTTTCTCACGTGGAGCCACGATGGCGAGTCGCGCACAAATCCCTCGACCACCGAGCCAGACGCGCTCGGCGGTCCTGGGCCGTCGCGTCGGCAGCGCCCGCGACACCGCTGCGCCACAAATTAACGAGCTCGGTAGGGGGTCGTCTTGCCGCGCACGTCGTCACACGGTCGCGTTCGATGACGTCAGCGCGGCTTGTCTCTCTATCTAGCCTCCCTCGCCGGATTCCGGCGCGCATCCTCCGTCTCCATCTCATCCATCTCACTTTGTTCTTGCGCATGTTTGTCCATTTGGTTTCAGTGGCGGTCATTACCAATAGGGATTATTACAGGTAGGGCATGAAGCATAATACGATACAGTCAGTACAGCAATTTCATAAATATACTTGTCTCTATCTAGCCTCCCTCGCCGGATTCCGGCACGCATCCTCCGTCCCAATCTCATCCATCTCACTTTGTTCTTGCGCATGTTTGTCCATTTGGTTTCAGTGGCCGTCAATACCAATAGGGATTATTACAGGTAGGGCACGAAGCATAATACGATACAGTCAGTACAGTAATTTCATAAATATACTTGTCTCTATCTAGCCTCCCTCGCCGGATTCCGGCACGCATCCTCCGTCCCAATCTCATCCATCTCACTTTGTTCTTGCGCATGTTTGTCCATTTGGTTTCAGTGGCCGTCAATACCAATAGGGATTATTACAGGTAGGGCACGAAGCATAATACGATACAGTCAGTACAGTAATTTCATAAATATACTTGTCTCTATCTAGCCTCCCTCGCCGGATTCTGGCACGCATCCTCCGTCCCAATCTCATCCATCTCACTTTGTTATTGCGCATGTTTGTCCATTTGGTTTCAGGGGCCGTCAATACCAATAGGGATTATTACAGGTAGGGCATGAAGCATAATACGATACAGTCAGTACAGCAATTTCATAAATATACTTGTCTCTATCTAGCCTCCCTCGCCGGATTCCGGCACGCATCCTCCGTCCCAATCTCATCCATCTCACTTTGTTCTTGCGCATGTTTGTCCATTTGGTTTCAGTGGCCGTCAATACCAATAGGGATTATTACAGGTAGGGCACGAAGCATAATACGATACAGTCAGTACAGTAATTTCATAAATATACTTGTCTCTATCTAGCCTCCCTCGCCGGATTCCGGCACGCATCCTCCGTCCCAATCTCATCCATCTCACTTTGTTCTTGCGCATGTTTGTCCATTTGGTTTCAGTGGCCGTCAATACCAATAGGGATTATTACAGGTAGGGCACGAAGCATAATACGATACAGTCAGTACAGTAATTTCATAAATATACTTGTCTCTATCTAGCCTCCCTCGCCGGATTCCGGCACGCATCCTCCGTCCCAATCTCATCCATCTCACTTTGTTATTGCGCATGTTTGTCCATTTGGTTTCAGTGGCCGTCAATACCAATAGGGATTATTACAGGTAGGGCACGAAGCATAATACGATACAGTCAGTACAGTAATTTCATAAATATACTTGTCTCTATCTAGCCTCCCTCGCCGGATTCCGGCACGCATCCTCCGTCCCAATCTCATCCATCTCACTTTGTTCTTGCGCATGTTTGTCCATTTGGTTTCAGTGGCCGTCAATACCAATAGGGATTATTACAGGTAGGGCATGAAGCATAATACGATACAGTCAGTACAGCAATTTCATAAATATACTTGTCTCTATCTAGCCTCCCTCGCCGGATTCCGGCACGCATCCTCCGTCCCAATCTCATCCATCTCACTTTGTTATTGCGCATGTTTGTCCATTTGGTTTCAGTGGCCGTCAATACCAATAGGGATTATTACAGGTAGGGCACGAAGCATAATACGATACAGTCAGTACAGTAATTTCATAAATATACTTGTCTCTATCTAGCCTCCCTCGCCGGATTCCGGCACGCATCCTCCGTCCCAATCTCATCCATCTCACTTTGTTCTTGCGCATGTTTGTCCATTTGGTTTCAGTGGCCGTCAATACCAATAGGGATTATTACAGGTAGGGCACGAAGCATAATACGATACAGTCAGTACAGTAATTTCATAAAAATACTTGTCTCTATCTAGCCTCCCTCGCCGGATTCCGGCACGCATCCTCCGTCCCAATCTCATCCATCTCACTTTGTTATTGCGCATGTTTGTCCATTTGGTTTCAGTGGCCGTCAATACCAATAGGGATTATTACAGGTAGGGCACGAAGCATAATACGATACAGTCAGTACAGTAATTTCATAAATATACTTGTCTCTATCTAGCCTCCCTCGCCGGATTCCGGCACGCATCCTCCGTCCCAATCTCATCCATCTCACTTTGTTCTTGCGCATGTTTGTCCATTTGGTTTCAGTGGCCGTCAATACCAATAGGGATTATTACAGGTAGGGCATGAAGCATAATACGATACAGTCAGTACAGCAATTTCATAAATATACTTGTCTCTATCTAGCCTCCCTCGCCGGATTCCGGCACGCATCCTCCGTCCCAATCTCATCCATCTCACTTTGTTCTTGCGCATGTTTGTCCATTTGGTTTCAGTGGCCGTCAATACCAATAGGGATTATTACAGGTAGGGCACGAAGCATAATACGATACAGTCAGTACAGTAATTTCATAAATATACTTGTCTCTATCTAGCCTCCCTCGCCGGATTCCGGCACGCATCCTCCGTCCCAATCTCATCCATCTCACTTTGTTCTTGCGCATGTTTGTCCATTTGGTTTCAGTGGCCGTCAATACCAATAGGGATTATTACAGGTAGGGCACGAAGCATAATACGATACAGTCAGTACAGTAATTTCATAAATATACTTGTCTCTATCTAGCCTCCCTCGCCGGATTCCGGCACGCATCCTCCGTCCCAATCTCATCCATCTCACTTTGTTCTTGCGCATGTTTGTCCATTTGGTTTCAGTGGCCGTCAATACCAATAGGGATTATTACAGGTAGGGCACGAAGCATAATACGATACAGTCAGTACAGTAATTTCATAAATATACTTGTCTCTATCTAGCCTCCCTCGCCGGATTCCGGCACGCATCCTCCGTCCCAATCTCATCCATCTCACTTTGTTCTTGCGCATGTTTGTCCATTTGGTTTCAGTGGCCGTCAATACCAATAGGGATTATTACAGGTAGGGCACGAAGCATAATACGATACAGTCAGTACAGTAATTTCATAAATATACTTGTCTCTATCTAGCCTCCCTCGCCGGATTCCGGCACGCATCCTCCGTCCCAATCTCATCCATCTCACTTTGTTCTTGCGCATGTTTGTCCATTTGGTTTCAGTGGCCGTCAATACCAATAGGGATTATTACAGGTAGGGCATGAAGCATAATACGATACAGTCAGTACAGCAATTTCATAAATATACTTGTCTCTATCTAGCCTCCCTCGCCGGATTCCGGCACGCATCCTCCGTCCCAATCTCATCCATCTCACTTTGTTCTTGCGCATGTTTGTCCATTTGGTTTCAGTGGCCGTCAATACCAATAGGGATTATTACAGGTAGGGCATGAAGCATAATACGATACAGTCAGTACAGTAATTTCATAAATATACTTGTCTCTATCTAGCCTCCCTCGCCGGATTCCGGCACGCATCCTCCGTCCCAATCTCATCCATCTCACTTTGTTATTGCGCATGTTTGTCCATTTGGTTTCAGTGGCCGTCAATACCAATAGGTATTATTACAGGTAGGGCACGAAGCATAATACGATACAGTCAGTACAGTAATTTCATAAATATACTTGTCTCTATCTAGCCTCCCTCGCCGGATTCCGGCACGCATCCTCCGTCCCAATCTCATCCATCTCACTTTGTTCTTGCGCATGTTTGTCCATTTGGTTTCAGTGGCCGTCAATACCAATAGGGATTATTACAGGTAGGGCACGAAGCATAATACGATACAGTCAGTACAGTAATTTCATAAATATACTTGTCTCTATCTAGCCTCCCTCGCCGGATTCTGGCACGCATCCTCCGTCCCAATCTCATCCATCTCACTTTGTTATTGCGCATGTTTGTCCATTTGGTTTCAGTGGCCGTCAATACCAATAGGGATTATTACAGGTAGGGCACGAAGCATAATACGATACAGTCAGTACAGTAATTTCATAAATATACTTGTCTCTATCTAGCCTCCCTCGCCGGATTCCGGCACGCATCCTCCGTCCCAATCTCATCCATCTCACTTTGTTATTGCGCATGTTTGTCCATTTGGTTTCAGTGGCCGTCAATACCAATAGGGATTATTACAGGTAGGGCACGAAGCATAATACGATACAGTCAGTACAGTAATTTCATAAATATACTTGTCTCTATCTAGCCTCCCTCGCCGGATTCCGGCACGCATCCTCCGTCCCAATCTCATCCATCTCACTTTGTTCTTGCGCATGTTTGTCCATTTGGTTTCAGTGGCCGTCAATACCAATAGGGATTATTACAGGTAGGGCACGAAGCATAATACGATACAGTCAGTACAGTAATTTCATAAATATACTTGTCTCTATCTAGCCTCCCTCGCCGGATTCCGGCACGCATCCTCCGTCCCAATCTCATCCATCTCACTTTGTTCTTGCGCATGTTTGTCCATTTGGTTTCAGTGGCCGTCAATACCAATAGGGATTATTACAGGTAGGGCATGAAGCATAATACGATACAGTCAGTACAGCAATTTCATAAATATACTTGTCTCTATCTAGCCTCCCTCGCCGGATTCCGGCACGCATCCTCCGTCCCAATCTCATCCATCTCACTTTGTTCTTGCGCATGTTTGTCCATTTGGTTTCAGTGGCCGTCAATACCAATAGGGATTATTACAGGTAGGGCACGAAGCATAATACGATACAGTCAGTACAGTAATTTCATAAATATACTTGTCTCTATCTAGCCTCCCTCGCCGGATTCTGGCACGCATCCTCCGTCCCAATCTCATCCATCTCACTTTGTTCTTGCGCATGTTTGTCCATTTGGTTTCAGGGGCCGTCAATACCAATAGGGATTATTACAGGTAGGGCACGAAGAATAATACGTTATGGTCAGTACAGTAATTTCATAAATATACTTGTCTCTATCTAGCCTCCCTCGCCGGATTCTGGCACGCATCCTCCGTCCCAATCTCATCCATCTCACTTTGTTCTTGCGCATGTTTGTCCATTTGGTTTCAGTGGCCGTCAATACCAATAGGGATTATTACAGGTAGGGCATGAAGCATAATACGATACAGTCAGTACAGCAATTTCATAAATATACTTGTCTCTATCTAGCCTCCCTCGCCGGATTCCGGCACGCATCCTCCGTCCCAATCTCATCCATCTCACTTTGTTATTGCGCATGTTTGTCCATTTGGTTTCAGTGGCCGTCAATACCAATAGGGATTATTACAGGTAGGGCATGAAGCATAATACGATACAGTCAGTACAGTAATTTCATAAATATACTTGTCTCTATCTAGCCTCCCTCGCCGGATTCTGGCACGCATCCTCCGTCCCAATCTCATCCATCTCACTTTGTTCTTGCGCATGTTTGTCCATTTGGTTTCAGTGGCCGTCAATACCAATAGGGATTATTACAGGTAGGGCATGAAGCATAATACGATACAGTCAGTACAGTAATTTCATAAATATACTTGTCTCTATCTAGCCTCCCTCGCCGGATTCCGGCACGCATCCTCCGTCCCAATCTCATCCATCTCACTTTGTTCTTGCGCATGTTTGTCCATTTGGTTTCAGTGGCCGTCAATACCAATAGGGATTATTACAGGTAGGGCATGAAGCATAATACGATACAGTCAGTACAGCAATTTCATAAATATACTTGTCTCTATCTAGCCTCCCTCGCCGGATTCTGGCACGCATCCTCCGTCCCAATCTCATCCATCTCACTTTGTTCTTGCGCATGTTTGTCCATTTGGTTTCAGTGGCCGTCAATACCAATAGGGATTATTACAGGTAGGGCATGAAGCATAATACGATACAGTCAGTACAGCAATTTCATAAATATACTTGTCTCTATCTAGCCTCCCTCGCCGGATTCTGGCACGCATCCTCCGTCCCAATCTCATCCATCTCACTTTGTTCTTGCGCATGTTTGTCCATTTGGTTTCAGTGGCCGTCAATACCAATAGGGATTATTACAGGTAGGGCATGAAGCATAATACGATACAGTCAGTACAGCAATTTCATAAATATACTTGTCTCTATCTAGCCTCCCTCGCCGGATTCCGGCACGCATCCTCCGTCCCAATCTCATCCATCTCACTTTGTTATTGCGCATGTTTGTCCATTTGGTTTCAGTGGCCGTCAATACCAATAGGGATTATTACAGGTAGGGCATGAAGCATAATACGATACAGTCAGTACAGTAATTTCATAAATATACTTGTCTCTATCTAGCCTCCCTCGCCGGATTCTGGCACGCATCCTCCGTCCCAATCTCATCCATCTCACTTTGTTCTTGCGCATGTTTGTCCATTTGGTTTCAGTGGCCGTCAATACCAATAGGGATTATTACAGGTAGGGCATGAAGCATAATACGATACAGTCAGTACAGCAATTTCATAAATATACTTGTCTCTATCTAGCCTCCCTCGCCGGATTCTGGCACGCATCCTCCGTCCCAATCTCATCCATCTCACTTTGTTCTTGCGCATGTTTGTCCATTTGGTTTCAGTGGCCGTCAATACCAATAGGGATTATTACAGGTAGGGCATGAAGCATAATACGATACAGTCAGTACAGTAATTTCATAAATATACTTGTCTCTATCTAGCCTCCCTCGCCGGATTCTGGCACGCATCCTCCGTCCCAATCTCATCCATCTCACTTTGTTCTTGCGCATGTTTGTCCATTTGGTTTCAGTGGCCGTCAATACCAATAGGGATTATTACAGGTAGGGCATGAAGCATAATACGATACAGTCAGTACAGCAATTTCATAAATATACTTGTCTCTATCTAGCCTCCCTCGCCGGATTCCGGCACGCATCCTCCGTCCCAATCTCATCCATCTCACTTTGTTCTTGCGCATGTTTGTCCATTTGGTTTCAGTGGCCGTCAATACCAATAGGGATTATTACAGGTAGGGCACGAAGCATAATACGATACAGTCAGTACAGTAATTTCATAAATATACTTGTCTCTATCTAGCCTCCCTCGCCGGATTCCGGCACGCATCCTCCGTCCCAATCTCATCCATCTCACTTTGTTCTTGCGCATGTTTGTCCATTTGGTTTCAGTGGCCGTCAATACCAATAGGGATTATTACAGGTAGGGCATGAAGCATAATACGATACAGTCAGTACAGCAATTTCATAAATATACTTGTCTCTATCTAGCCTCCCTCGCCGGATTCCGGCACGCATCCTCCGTCCCAATCTCATCCATCTCACTTTGTTCTTGCGCATGTTTGTCCATTTGGTTTCAGTGGCCGTCAATACCAATAGGGATTATTACAGGTAGGGCACGAAGCATAATACGATACAGTCAGTACAGTAATTTCATAAATATACTTGTCTCTATCTAGCCTCCCTCGCCGGATTCTGGCACGCATCCTCCGTCCCAATCTCATCCATCTCACTTTGTTCTTGCGCATGTTTGTCCATTTGGTTTCAGGGGCCGTCAATACCAATAGGGATTATTACAGGTAGGGCACGAAGAATAATACGTTATGGTCAGTACAGTAATTTCATAAATATACCGGGAAATTAACGGTGCTAAAGCTGTTGTAAAGCTAGAATATGCCACAGGGATTACAAAGCAAAAAAGAAAATGCGCCAGACTGATCAGTAATTGATGAGTGCATAACATCTGATGTTATAAATACAAAGTTGTAGCTTTGTTAGCTCATTTCTCGCAAAAAAAGAAAAGAAAGGAACACAAAGAGCTTGTCAAAGTATAATGTTTTTCGCATCGTATCACAAAACTGCCAAAAGAAAACTCCTTTTTTCTTTTCTTCTACAAAGCACTATCTGTGCGGTGACTGCGAAATGCATGTGAACAAGAGGAAATTGTTTTCTATGACCTATATGTCAGCACATCAGAAATAATATGTCTTGCTTCTGCTGGCCCCTCCCGCCCCCCTTCCATCTTTAGCGGAAATGTTTCACTTCACAAACCATCATCCTTCAGTTATTTGACATTTTAACGTTGTAGAGAATCGGACAACAGGTGCTTGGAGCTAAAATGGATGATAATTATTTAATTAACTAATTAATTAAATCTATCTTTCATATTCGATACCGTATTTCGGAGTGTACTATGTCCGTATATGGCAAATTTCAAGCAATATTATCTTTGGGGCGCCCGCACAACATAAATCTGCAGCACGAAAATACACTGGGTGTTCCAGAAAATGCATTCAACATTCCTGGTAAACTGAGGAGGAACATGCAAGAATCAGGTTATTTTTCTTTTTTTTTTTGGAATTGGGTTGAGCAGAAAAGCATATACTTTGAAATTTTCTCAAGACAGTAAACAGACAAGAATTTATGGCCATTATACCAATTTTTCTTTTATCCGGAAGAGTCAGACGATTGATTATTGTGCGCGCAATACTTAATAGTAGCCCGTCTTACGAGCATTCGATAACCGAATCCAGACATGCAAGATGGATAACGCCCCTAATTTCAGCAGCGTAGCGGATTCACAGACAACAATTTATGGCGAATACACTAACTATTTATACTAACACAGAAAACAGTTGCTGAACTGCCGGGGAGCGCAGCTGCGTAACGCCCTTAGCCCACGAGCACGAATCACGTGGTTGTGTGCACCTCACCATCAGGAAACCATGAAACTAGTGTCCTAATGAGAGCACGATCTCGCTGACCCCTGAGTCCTTCTTAAAGTGCATACCTGCGCGGTAAAAATAATCTCGAGGGAATCGCATATCCTCGTTATCGTTACGCTTTTCTAACCCTTTCCTCTCTGTCCTTTTTCTGACCCCTATCTCCCAACCCTAGTGTAGGGTAGCAAAACGGAGGCTAATCGGAAGTGATTAGCGCAAGAGTGGACACGGCACACAAGAAGGCGACAAGGACAAGCGCGCACTTGAGCACAAGTACAAGCGCTTGTCCTTGTCGCCGTCTTGTGTCCCGTGTCCACGCTTGCGCTACTCACTTGAGCATGGAATACCAACTAGCCCGGTCTCACACCCTACTTCGGAAACTAATATCTGGTTAGCTTTCCTGCCTTTCCTCTTCATCTTTCTCTCTCTCTCTCCCAGCAAATTTTCTGAAACACCCGTATGTCAAAGTGCGTTCAGGAAACTCGTAGCATTATAGTTACAGCTATGCCAGGCTAGCAGAAAAAATGAACGAGGAAAGAAACTGCAGATTTCAGCAGCTTTTTTTTTTTTCAAGCTTCCAACTCATTCACTGCGAAAGCAGGAGGGGCTGAGAGCTTACTCTAGCGTGGTCTGAAGAACAATCTATCATTTGCGACGCCCGTAATACAATGCTCATTCGCTACAGTGACGCCTGCACTATGGCCTCCGAGATGCGTTCGCAGACACATATCGCTCTCAGTGTGAGAATGTTCGCGATAGCTCAGCACTCGTTGCATCTGCACCCCCAAATGCACATTTGCTCGAATGAATGAAAGACCGATGGCAACTGGCGGTTGTGGTCAAAGCTTCACTTTTTCTTTCCTCTTCGCACGGTGAAGGCTAAGTTGAGGATGTTGACGCCACGTGATGATCCGACGACGGCAACGGTGGCATGGCGAAACGGAACGGACCGATCAGACGGATCGAGACAGGAGACCCAATTTCGGGCTTCTGCGTGTTGTCTAAGCAGTTTGCGGGTGCCCAAATGCTCTGTTCGGTTTTCTAGCACATTGGAAAAAAAATTGCACAGTAGATGAAGCAGGGTTATTTACGTCCTACGCTATTGTTACGCTTTGCTAGCACAAGTCGTGTTCTCCTTTAACATTTACTAGAGCACCGTCCCCACCGATCATCGGCTCAGAAGGCAGCGAAGGCACTTTTGTGCTTTCTGAGAACGTCTGCTTTGCACGAGCGGCTTCGACTCAATGACTGTCTGCGCACGTCTCTCTCCCTTCTCTCTCTCTTCTCTCTCTTCCCCTTCTCCCTTCCCCCAGCGTAGGGTAGCCAACCAGACTCTTGACTCCTTAACATTTCTGCCTTCCTTATATACCCCTCTCTCTCTCTCTCTCTCTCTCTCTCGCTACTCACAAGCACAGTCGCATAGCGAATTTCTGAAACCCAGCCTTTCTCAATTGTCTATTGGTCGGTGTACCCACCCCTACATCCGTCCGGCCACTCGTTCGCTGGAAGCTTAGTTGCGCGTTCCAGTCCAAGCTCGTGTTGAGCAGCATTATGGTCGGATACTATACTTAACTCTGCAGTGAAGCACCGCCCATGCCCTCATAACCGCCAGCCACTGTTCCTACGCGAGGCTGCAAATAGTTCGTACTGCAAACTTTCCCTGTTACCTAAATAAGGCGGCAACCACAAAAATAACATTACTAACGTGTAAACTTATACGTTTTCACGCCTCTACTATAGCGGAACGGTGAAAACTTAATTCTCTATTGAACTGAGCTAAAACACTTGCTTCGCTGCAACTATTTATGATCAAGTTTCACTTCAGTTAGTAGGGAAGTTTCATGAGTAAAACGGGCTCAGCAATGAAATGCACTGTAACGCGGACTTTTAAAAAGTGAGATGCTCAGAATCCATACACTTTGTACATGCCTGTGGAACACCTTATCGCTTCCGCCTATAAAAAACTCTTAAAGAAAAGCAGAAGCTCCAGAGGTATCAAATACGACGCCATATTGAAAAGGTCGCATGACGACGATTTTGTTTGCTTCTGCGATTGGCTTGCGGAGTAACACAACCCCACGCGATCCATGGGCTTTGGTTGCCAACTGCTGTTTTTTTTTAAGTTGTATCCTATTATAGGGAACGTTAATGAGGTTAAAGGTGGCAAGCACTTGCTGCCTGCTACTTCACTTCAGTTCTAGATACGCTACTATATGTGATATACGCAAATTATTCGGTGTTCTAAAATGTCCCCCTACAAACCAACATTTGCAGTTGGGTACAAGTTAGGTACAAGTTGGGTACATGTTTGTTGTGCACAAATTTGTACTCGACATTCCCCATTCCGTTCTCAGCGTAGCACCAAGAATCCGCGCACTGCCACATTGTGGCCAACCATGCAGGCACTTTGCCTGCCACTCCCCCCCGGTTCCTCAAAAAAGAAAAGAAAAACAAAGAAAGAGAAAAAGAAACAAAGAAAGAAAGAACGCAAAACAGAAAGGAACGAAGGACGGACGAAACCCAGCGCTCAACAGAAGTGGCGGAGTATAGCGCGACGTCCGACTCAGCCCCCCTGTGGTGACGTTTGACGGCGACTCGTCGGCGCCTCTGCCGCTGCGCCCTCGGCGACAGAACGAGTTCGGTGCAGTGCTTCGCGTACATCGCAGCAGCAACCGCAGGCACACGCAAGAGAGCACGTGTACCATTGCCTCGAAACACGCGACCACTTAGCGCTTCGCTGTACTTTAACTCTGTAGCAAAGAGACAGAAAAAAAGAACGCAAATGCGACGCACTGTGGGAATCGAAGTTATTCGAAGCATTGGGCAGGTAGCTAGCGATTAGGTGGCGTTTGGCGTTCTCCAAAGCGCTACAAGAGATGGTCTAACTTGTTTGTGTAAGGCGAGCAACAGCGTTGTGATTCGAGCACGCGCGTGAAGACAGCTGCAAGACGACGGCGACAACGTTATGGTGACAGCGGCAGTAATAGCATTCCAACCGATCTATTTTCTTTCGGTTGAAAACCTGTTCCGTTTTATTTTTGCCGACGCTCAAGGTGCTACAGTCTCGCACAGCCCCTATCTACCGCTAGGTACATGGTAGGAGCGGACTGGGCCATGTGGGCGGATCCCCAAAAGGCGGTACTCTCAAAAAGGAAGATTGGGAGGAAATGGTACATCCTCGCTTTTTCTTTATAAGAGACTTGTTTCTTTGCGATATGAGTCACTCGAAAGACAGCTAGTGCTAAGGTTGGCTATTATTCGCCCGTTCCATTCATGCGTTAGCGACCTGAAGGGAAGCGCGTGTAGCACTTACGGTCGCGGAGAGCACGTGCACAGAGAGCACGTGCTCTCTGTGCACACACACGCGCACACACACACACACACACACACACACACACACACACACACACACACACACACACACACACACACACAAACAAACAAAGATCTGCGCCCGAATAAGGCGAATGCGTTGATTGGTTTCTGAGAACGTCAATAACTTTGCTATACTCAACGCCAGGAGGTCGGGCCTACAGCTGGCTACAAAGGCCAACCCGACACCGTTGAAATGCATAGCATGTTTAGGGGCAGGCTGGTCGATAAAGGATACACTGAACCCTAATAGTCGGTTTGAGTCAAAACCGATCCTACGATCTCTCAATCCGCTACCACGTAGGTGTTGATACACCCGCAAATATCAAATAAGTTAGAGGGGAGAATAGCAGCCACAGTAGCTTAATTGGTAACCGATAGCTAGAGGCTGTGGGTTCTGCTCCTACCAGTGACAAGTTTGTCTATTATTCCACTTTCATTTATCTCGTTTAAGCATAGAATGCTTTTAGCTCGAGTTGTCGGTGACCTTCAAGCGACCTTGAGTCAAAAGCCTGAGCCGTAATCCAGGCACTCGAACGAGAACATCCGGGCAAGTTGCGAGAACAAAAATAGATATCCGGGCAACCCTGTGCAATATTGGGGGCCTCTGGCCCCGAATATTTTGCACAGGACTGCATTACATACGCTAGTTACTGCCCAAACGAGTTACAAAAAAATATAGCTTCCGAGTTCTTCCTGATGTTTCTTCACAATATCCACAGTGTCCTGTTGCTCTTCCTTTCCTCTTTCCTCCCCTCCTTCCTATCTTCCATTTCTGTGTTGCTGTCACCTCCATTTCTGAAGAGTAAGCAGGCTTTGTACCCCTTCCGGTGGCAGTTGCCAGCCTGCTTCTCGCTTTCCCTTTCCTGTTAATTGCATATATGTGTTCAAAACAAATAATAATATTAATAATTCACAATATCACTCAAGCTGTAATTTATAGTACGCTGAAGTTTCATTTGTCATTTCCAATGGCGACGTTCAAAAGGCTGATACATGGCACCATATACTTCATTGTTGTCTATTGTAGCTGAGACAGGTTTGATCGTGCTCTTTTGAACGCCAGCAGTCCGCGAGTTCCGCGACGAGGGTTTTGCGTCCCTCGAGAGATGGCGCCACGCTACGTGGTGCCTCCTGCAGTCGCCTTTCTTATGCTATATGCTTTCCTTGATTTCATCGTCTGTCGGTACCGTATCCTTATCGCTGAAATACCCAACGTATGCATTTTTCTGCGCAGGGTTTGATAACTCCAAATTCTGTTTTCGGCGTATGAAGGGAGAGAGAAATTTATTTACAGAAAGGCAGAGAGGTCGGCCTGAGCTATAACTTGCTATGGCCTGCTACTCTACTCTGTGGAAAAGGGACGGGGAGGGAAAGGGCTGATGAATGATGATGGTATAAGGAAGAGATGCGTATATACAAATTCACAGAGTTGTGGTATCTCTAAAGGCGTGCGTCCAGCCCAGTGGCTTGGAGAAAAGCTACAGCGGCTCTTGTTACCAGGGCTGCGCTGGTTGCATTAGGCCAAGGACCTAAAAGAAACTCGTCCGATAGCGGTCTCTCATGGAGTCAACGCACAGCTTATAAGCGTTTCTCACACACTTGAGAGGATGCTTAGTTGACGGTAGTTCTGAAACCTAATTATAGTTAATTACCATCCTAATTATGTTCTTGCTCAAGTGACAATGTATTTATATTTTGCACAAATGTGTTCTTGAATGGTCCCAGGCAACCACAAAGAGGTTGATGTAATTTTCCCTGGTGTGGGACTGTGCTTGGGGACAGGAGTTTCTCTTGTAGCGAACTCGAGAAACGTTTTGTAGATTGACAGAATCACCACCACCGCCACCACCATCATCATCACCATCATATTTATATCAACTGGGTAAGACGAAGACCTCTCCCAGCAATATCCAATTTTAAGCAGCACGACACAGGAGGCGGCAAAAGAACAGGACAGAGCACTATGTCGTGCGGTTCTTTCGCTGTATCGGGCTGTTTAAAGCAGCTGTTTGCAAGATGTACCAATCAGCCCAAATGAACACGCTGGTATCCACTTACCCCTGCCTGACGCTAGCTGAAACCTTCTTCTGCCAGCGAATTTTCGCATTTTATCACACCGCCCAATTCTCCGCCGTATTCGACTGCGCTTCTGTTCACTTTAACTCTAATAGACTGTCGGCTGTCTGCCCCGATCGACGGACTATACGCTCTCGATTGTACGAAGCCAACATCTACTGCGCGGAATTGTCTAGACTGAGCGTCGACGTCTGATGTCCTGTAGCGATGCGAAGGGAGCGACCCGGGGCGCCTGCGGCTCGTCCGGGCATGTTTTCTCTGCGGCGCCGAAGAGACCTCGAGCCTTGGGTATGATGGCGTGCGAGAACCGTAAGGACGCTGGCATTCCGCTGCCGCTGGAGAGACAGACGCTCACTTAGAGCTAGCAGCGAAAAAAAGAAATTGCGAGTGATCCGTGAAACCTGATCCGTACGCATCATATATGGTTGCTCGTCTGCTCTTCGCTCCATCGTCTGCTACGTCGGGATTCGACCGAGGCTGGCTCGCGTAGCAGACGGCACGATATGCATTCTCCCAAGACCCCTTCTACATATAGTCTGCACCGGGTATCCTTGCGAAGCCTTCCAAAAAATATGTGAAATATTCCCTGTGGCAGATGATGAAGTTCTAGTCCTTGATGAATCGCAGAAAGAAACAGACGTGCAGCAGACATTATCATGCCATAATTGACTAATTATCGAAATAGAACTGATTAAGCTTAGCACTAATTCCTCTACGCCACATATTGCAATTCACTAATTGTAGCCAGTGATTTGGGATGGTATATCCCATTGGAATATATTTGAGCACGTTTAATGCGTCGAAGCACCCAAATAACTGGAATGACAATTTATTTTGTCGATCACTTTAGGAATTGGCTTGTACTTTCGGAATGGCAGCTATGGTGAGTTGATAGGGGAGTCATCAACGACCACTTTAAGAATTGGCTCGTACTCTCGGGATGCGTAGCTATGGTGAGCTCATGGGGTAGTCGTTGTCGATCACTTTACGAATTGGCTTGTACTTTCGGAATGCGCAGCTATGGTGAGCTGATACGGGAGTCATCGTCGATCACTTTAGGAATTGGCTTGTACTTTCGGAATGCGCAGCTATGGTGAGCTGATAGGGGAGTCGTCGTCGATCACTTTAAGAATTGACTTGTACCTTCGGAATGCGCAGCTATGGTGAGCTGATACGGGAGTCATCGTCGATCACTTTAGGAATTGGCTTGTACTTTCCGAATGCGCAGCTATGGTGAGCTGATAGGGGATTCGCCGTCGATCACTTGAGCAATTGGCTTGTACGTTCGGAATGCGCAGCGATGGTGAGCTGATAGGGAGTCGTCGTCGATCACTTTAAGAATTGACTTGTACCTTCGGAATGCGTAGCTATGGTGAGCTGATACGGGAGTTATCGTCGATCACTTTAGGAATTGGCTTGTACTTTCGGAATGCGCAGCTATGGTGTGCTGATAGGGGAGTCGTCGTCGATCATTTTAGGAATTGGCTTGTACTTTCGGAATGCGCAGCTATGGTGAGCTGATAGGGGAGTCGTCGTCGATCATTTTAGGAATTGGCTTGTACTTTCGGAATGCGCAGCTATGGTGAGCTGATACGGGAGTCATCGTCGATCACTTTAGGAATTGGCTTGTACTTTCGGAATGCGCAGCTATGGTGAGCTGAAAGGGGGAGTCGTTGTCGATCACTTTACGAACTGGCTTGTACTTTCGGAATGCGCAGCTATGGTGAGCTGATTCGGGAGTCATCGACGACCACTTTAGGAATTGGCTTGTACTCTCGGGATGCGTAGCTATGGTGAGCTGATAGGGTAGTCATCGTCGATCACTTTAGGAATTGACTTGTACTTACGGAGTGTGTGGCTATGGTGCGCTGATAGGGGAGTAGTCGAAGTTACTAAGTCCTCTGAAACATTCCAATGCACGACGAAAAGCTTCTTCGCAAATCACCTTCGAGTGCACATATAGTTAACTCCTGATATCTCTGGTTTCCATACAGTCCCGTACTTCAGACTTCACTCGCAATTTGAACGGGTTTTCTAGGAGGAGTAACAATACTGTTTCATTGAGTCGTGTAGCTTTTCGTGTAGACTTTATTTGCCGAATGCACTTTACTTTAACATTAGAGTCTCTTTAATAAAATATTCGCAAGAAAATGTGTTTTCCTGCTGAAGATACGCCTGTTTTCAGCTCGGGGAAGCTAGTTGTTGATGTCCCATTGTAATTCCCATTATAATGAAATGCCATAATATTCACGCAGTCATAACCATAGGAAACATCCACCGCCCAGAAGCGCTTGGTTTCAAAGGTGATTGGAGCGTTGATTGGTCAGCGGTTGAAGTAGGCCCGTCGAGTTCAGCATATCGCGGAGGAAAAATATCAGGGAACACATATAGATAAGGGATCGGCACAGGAATAGGTAAGCTTAGCGACACAAAATGGAGATTTAAACAGAACGTAATAGCTTAGGATATGGCAACACGTGACTCACTCACTCGTGCTAGGCGTCGATTTGTCACCACCCCGGTTCATATGGGAGGCCAATATAAATCATCATCATCAGCAGCACAACCATCATCACCATCATAATCGCCTAATTGCTGGTTATGTTGTAATAAATGTGTGACGCTTTCTAGTCCCTATCGTAATAAAAATTGATCATCTAAGTATTGTTACCTGTGTCTGCGCCTCGGTTGGGTGCAAGCCGTCGTAGCACGTTCAATCTCAGCCTACACTTGCAAAGTCATCGCACGGAAACAACCGCCCTCGCTCGTTTTATCCACTCGTGCCCTTCCACAAACCCTAAATCGCTTATAGGACAAAGAGTAGTAGCTTACGACTTGGACCTCCGCAGCGGTGCAGTTTTATTCGCTACCGGCAAACCCCCAAATCATCGCATTATCGCCTGAACGCGCCTGGTCCTTCATAACAACACGCACACTCACAAAAAGTATCCCTTGCAGAGCGCCCTTCGATCGTGGCACTAAAGCTTTGTTTGCGCGTTAGCTTTTACGACCCCCGTTTTCATCGCGATTTCATTGTTTTTTGCTTTTCTTTGTGAGTGTCAGCTGACGCCAAAGGGAAGACCCAAGGCCATATTGAGTCTTCTCTGTTGAATAGTACTAAACCGCGCATCTGAAAAAAAAGGAAAGAGAAAAAGAAAGAAAGAAAGGAAGAAGTGTCGACTGGTGAGGCTCGTAGCTTACAAACAAACGGTCCGCCAGGTATGGGTGCGAAGTACTTCAGTTGAAGTCGCTGGTTGTCGTCTCTGCGAAGTGAATCTTCGTCGCCTTCGACGCCTGGAACCCACTGTTACTTTTTTGATCCTTGTTTTTCCCTGTATTTTAGGACGACGGAGAAGACACAATCCTCCACCACATGCCAGGCTGAGCAGAGAGGAAGTCGGTCTACTTTAGAATACTGCAGACCGTCTCCTTTCCATGTATGCCATGCTTCTATAACGGAATCTACCAAACGAGCTACCACGAGAAATGCAACCACTGCAAGGTGCCCAACACCGTGTGCCGTATGGTATGGGGAATGTGACATCGCCGACGTACTGCCCATCAAAGAATCAACCACCGAGAAGCGGGAGGACCCGGCCGACCAGCTCCGACCCTGAAGGCCAGACGAGTCTTTGGTAGAAAGCTATGCCGTAAGCTACATAATCCCTTTGAAACATAGGTGCCTTGTTTTCGTCTTAGTTTCCTTCCACCTTTATGTGTTGTTGCGTTTCGTGCAGTCACCCATTGTTTATCCATGCCTGTATCGTCTAGTCCTCTGTATATCGCATGTCTGCCAGTGTTGCCCACGTCCATAGAATTGTGTATTTAACGTGGTAAATTGTACGCCTAGTTCATACAGTCTAAAGCGCAACTCATTTCCTGGTGCCGCGGATTTTCACCCGTAACGCGGCTCTGCAATACAATAAATTCAATTATGAAACTTAAGGCCCTGAATGAGAGAGAGAGATAGGAAAGGGGAAAGGCAGGGAGGTTAACCAGAGAAAAAGATCCGGTTTGCTACCCTACGCTGGGGAGAGAGGGGAGGGGGAGGTAAAGTGGTAACAAAGTAGAGAGAAGGAAAGAAAGGAGTATAGACACACAATCACAACCGGTCACTGTCACCGAATACTGTCATCGCACAGCACAGTGACACTTGCAGCACTATCAACATCTGTTCAGGCTACAGCCGCTTGTCCAATTCTGTCACCCTCAAAAACCGCAACAGCGCCCTCGTCGCCCTCTGCGGCGATGGCTTGTGACGGTGGTATTTTAAAATAAGTTCCTCTGTGAAAGGTCTTAGGTCAAAGCGGGCTATCGCGATTGCGAGTGATTGTCTCTGTAAGTTATAGCGAGGACAGTCACAAAGAAGATGTTGAAAAGTCTACTCGTTACCACAGTCCTCACACGAGGCGTCATCGGCCCATCCAATTCGGTAAGCAAAAGACTCGGTGAAAGCCACCCCTAGCCATATTCGACGAAGCAAGGTAGCTTCGCGACGGCAGAGTCCAGCTGGAATACAAAGGCGTACAGAGGAGTCAAGATTGTGGAGTCGGTAGTCGTGAAAACTTCCAGCGTTCCACAAGGAGAACGTGATGTCACGGCTGAGCATTCGAAGTTTTCTAGCGGCATCTGTCCTTGATAACGGTATCGGCTCCTCTTCGTCCCCTTGAAGAGCCGACCGAGCAGCGTTATCAGCGTGTTCGTTCCCTATGACTCCGCAGTGACTTGGAAGCCACTGAAATGTCACGTGGTGTCCTCTCTCAGTTAAGGTATGGATTAGTTCTCTAATCTCAAATACCAGTTGTTCGTGTGGCCCGCGCCGTAGGGCCGATAGCAAAGATTGCAGTGCTGCCTTCGAGTCACTGAATATATATTGACCGTCGTCGAGGTTGTTCTTGGCTGACGAGACGAAGTGCAGCGTGAAGAGCTGCAAGTTCCGCAGCCATCGGTGTCGTTGGGTGACATGTCTTGAAACTGAGGGTGGTGGCTTTCGCTGGGAAGACCACGGCTCCAGAGGAACACTGGAGAGTTGCCGATCCATCAGTGTAAATATGTACGTGTTCGGCGTACCTCTCGTGCAAAAGGAGCAGAGTTAGTTGTTTAAGAGCAGATGACGACAGCTCAGATTTTTTCCTGATTCCTGATACGGTGAGGTGCGCTGCGGGTCGAGCCAAACAACATGGAGGACTCGATGGCTTAGTTGCGGGGGTGAAGCCTGATGGAAGGCAGGTATAATACTCCGAAATCGTAGTACAAAATGATGCCTGCGGCCTTTCTGACGGTAGTGTTGCCAGATGGTGGGAACAGGCACGGGCAACGTGCCCAATGTGCACTCTGAACACATCTACCGCAATGTGTGTTTGTATAGGTTGGTCCCGGGCAATCGCAATAGTCGCTGCTGTCGATGTGCATTTTGGCAAACCAAGACAAACCCTGAGAGCCCGAGCTTGAATAGCCTGTAGAGCACGAAGATGTGTCTGGCAGGTGTTGCTCAGTACGGGCAAACTGTATCTCAAGAAGCCCAGAAAAAGAGCCCTGTACAATTCCAACATTGCATGCACTGACATTCCCCAAGTCTTTCCTCCCAGAAACTTGAAAAGTTGGGAAATTGCTTTCAGACGCTGTTTCAAGTAGGTCACGTGCGGGCTCCATGAGAGATCTCTATCAATGATTATGCCAAGAAATTTGTGAGTCTTCTCATAAGAAATTATTTGGCCATTTATTGAGATGGCGTAGGGTGTCCAAACTGATGGAAAAACTTGGACCACCTCTACTTCTTCAACGTGCATCTAAATAAAGCACGGCAAACGGGCGTATTTGCTTTCCATCCCCATGTAAACGAGGCCGCTGCGGTCGAGAATCGAACCTTCGACCTCGTGCTTAGCACTAGAGCACGCTAGTTTGTTCCGGCCTGATACTGATTGATTGATTGATTGAGCGGATAAGTGAGTGATTGATCGGCCTGACATTGATTGATTGATTGATTGAGCGAGTAAGTGAGTGAGTGATTGCTCAGCCTGAAACTGATTGATTGCTCGATTGATTGATTGATTGATTGATTGATTGATTGATTGATTGAGTGAGTGAGTGAGTGAGTGAGTGAGTGAGTGAGTGAGTGAGTGAGTGAGTGAGTGAGTGAGTGAGTGAGTGAGTGAGTGAGTGAGTGCGAACCTAGCTTATCTCTGGACGCAAAGTAACCTTTAAAATGTGTGTTAACGTGCGATGAGCAATTACTACCTCGCATGAGTAAGCATACAGCTCGAATTGTCCTTAGACGGTGTGGCAGGCAAGGTGTTTAAAGAAGTATTGCACCACTTTTGAAGAGACCTTAGTCCTGAAACCATAGCCTCCTATAAAAACGGCAATGTCTAAACACTGACCAATTTCATCGATGATAACGATTATCAAATCTTCGAGAAGCCCTACTATTTCGCACATCCTTGAAGCGGATATATCCTCTCTTCGGCTGCCATAAAACGCGGCCAGCGGTTTTGGTCTGCTTCGAAAGGCCGCGGCTTATTTGTCCTGTCGTCTGCTTGTATTCTCGCGGCGCAGCGAGCGTTGTTTTTCGTCTGGCACGGCTGAGGCGGTTGCCCTAAGTGTTTCCCTCGGTCGGGGAGGTGGTAATCGAAAGAAGAAGAGGAATAAAAAAGAAAGCTAAGTGAAACTGAAAGAAAAAGGAGATAAAGAATCATCGCCTCGGTATCGCAAGCGTGCGTGCCGCTTATCTCTGGCGCATATACGCGGCCATTAACGTCATCCCCGGTCGCGAGACGGCGGATCATTTCCAGCGTTGATTTGTGGTTGGGGCGCGCGACCCCGGGCATACGAAAAGCGAGAGAAACATGCTCGGATAAAGCGGGATGGGGGGTGGCGAAGAAGGTGGAGGCGTGTTAGTTCAGCACACCACGTTTCCCGCGCCTACCCTGCTTTTACAACACATGCCGCGCGGCACCCTTCAATTCGTGCCCACTCTGTTCGTTCCCCGCCAAAACACCCTTCTCATGCCGTAGTGCGCCCATGCATTCTCTCGAGCACCGCACAGAACGCCCCCAACTTACCCTCCCCTCGCTTCTCTTTTCTCCCAACTTCGACCATCCGAGTTATTTTGCTCCGACGGGAAAACTGGCAGATTACTACAAGCGTCCAATGATATCTTTTTCTTTCTTTATTTTATTTACTTTTTTTGTCGTCAGGTGATGATAGTACTTTCAAGTCCTAATTCGGGGCAGCGGTGCCCATACCTTATGCTCGTTCGTCTGCTATGCCGAGATTCTAAATTGACGTGGCCTTTTTGGCCGCGAAAGATGTCAAAATAAAGAAGCGCGTAATTTCGATTGATATAGCGACGTGTGTCATTTATGACTTTCACTTTTTCGTTAATGAAAGTCCCACCTACAGAAACTCTAGAACCTACTGTCAAGATTCACAGCATCCCAAATGATCTAAACGATTCAATATAGCATAACTCTTCTACGAATCGCTTTAGGTTTCGTTTCTCACAAGGAATATGGGCCGTGACGTCGTGACGCGGGAGCTGGTCACGTGGTAGCAGGACATAGTGAGGTTTCAGCGCTCCCTGCGGCTCACACTGTTGTCTGTCGTGATTCTCGTTGCACGACTCGACACACTATACGCGGCTCGGTATTTACGTTTCGTCGTAGCTTGCGAACGCTGTAGTGCGTAAACGTCATCATTGAATGACACTACACCTGCAAAGGAAACACAAAGGGACGGTTCGCATTTCGTTGAATAGCAAGTGAACCGCTTCACTGACGCTGTCAATCATACGGATTGCTGCATGTTCGCTTGACCTTCATGTCTCCTTGTTCTTTTATTGCTTTTCCTGAGCTTTCCGTGTCTCTTTCTTCGTTTATGCGCTGGTTCTTATCGGTACGTGTCATTGTGTTCTGTTCCTATCTCCTCTCCTCTTACAATGATGTTTACCTTTTCTCAGGTGACTTGAGTTGAGCGCTTACAAGTGGCGCCGCGCGCTTCCCCAGTAAAGTTCCCCAGTTGCTATAGTTAACCTCTTGAACTGCTCAATCCCGGAGTTTTGCGTGCCAAAAACAATGAGCTGATTGTCAGGCACGCCGGAGAGGGGGGGAATTTGGATTCGTTTGGCCACCTGGGTTTCTTTAACGTGCAGCTAAATCTAATAACCACAGCGTTCTTTCATCCCCCCTCCCCTCATCGAATTGTGGTCGCCGCGGTTGGGGTCGAACCCCTGACCTTGGGCCCATCACCGCAACGCCTCAATCATTTAGCTATCGCGACTGGAAGCCTTATCCGACGGGTAGCGTTTCCTTTGTTTCCATAACTTCGACACTTGCCGCATTGCGTGAAGAAAGAAAGGAGAAGGAATAATCATACAGCTATACACAGGAACGCTCACCACGCTTAACTTGATCCTGCGGCTTCGACAGCATTCTATGCACGTGTCCACTGCCGCAGGTCCTTCAGCACTTTTTTCGGGCGCGGTTACTGACGGCCAGCTGCTGCCACCGTATGAAAGAGGTGCGTTGATTTCGCGAATAATCGGTGATGGAGTTCTGTTGTAATATTACTCAACGAAGTCCATATACCTAGGCAAAATCCTGGGTGCATGGCAATCAGAAGAATCGCTACGTAGTGCAGCACGCCCGTCAGTAGTTTCTTGAAGAATCCAGAATGTCCGAAAGTTAACGAAATTATTGTCGCTTATTTGGTCATGACGGCGGTTCAATTAGTGCTTAACTAAGATTATTCTGAATTATTCCCCACTTTCTTATGTGTTTATGTGTTTACGTATATTCTTTATACTATGTAATGTTTCCTTGCTGAGCTTTTTGCAATCACTTATATATGTTAATCGTTTCAATAAAGATTTAACTGAGGGTAAGCGCTCCTTCTGTTGGCTTCTATTCTTCGTCTGTGTCCCTTCGCGCTACTAACTAAATATGTGTTACCATACCTAGCGGTAAAAAGAAAGAAAGAAAAATTATATAAAAATAAGACACTCTTTTGACATGGAACAAGGCATATTTGAGGCCGGCGTCACACGTACACTTCTGATCGCGATCGGGGCTGATCCGGATAGGATTTCTTTACTTAACCCTTTACCTTCGTGCCACCCTGCCACCCAATTACTGCGACCGACTCGAGATCCAGCGACTCAACCGCAGGATTTATCCTCCCTCTCGCAGAAAGCTCAGCACTGAAGAGGCAGTAGCTCCCAGACTTATTCAGACCAACACATTCACAAACCTACACAGATGCCGCAAGATGTGCCCACATACATGTTGCGGCATCTGCCCCTGGTGCGGCGACACACGCCCTACACTCACATCTCGTGGAAGTGCGGGGGCAAACCTGAACACTTCAAGACACCTAACACGTAATTTGAGCGGTGGGAGGTACAGCTGACCGGCGATACCATGGCGGGACAAGAATCTCTCGTCCAGCAAGTACGTCGAGCAGCCATGGCCAGTGGAGTCCTGGAATGAGGACACCACCCACTCGACCTCAAGAGCAACGAGCTCGATGGTCCTAATAAATGTTTTCTCTCTCTCTCTCGATCAGGATCAACAGCGGTCGCTGCAGGACAGTCCACCGGATCGAGTTATTATCGCCTGCTGATCGTTGGCAACTCTCAGAAGTTGACATTGCCTTGGCTACAAATTCAGATGCGCAAAATATGGTTAAATTTGGACCGCATTTCAATGTTACAGCTTGCCATTGCCGTTAAAAGGGTTTTTTAATGTATTTTGTTTATTGAGCTGCTTCACTTCTTGTTTTTAGCGTTTTCAGAATACTGCGCTAGAGGGCGCAGACGTCAGCCTGCGATCGCGATCAAGAGGCCCGATCGCGATCGCAAATGACCCGTGTAGCCTTACTCGATCTGGGTCAAGCTCAATCTAGATCGGCCCCAAATCGCCATCAGAAGTGCTCGTGCGACCGGTGTAAGTCATCGGAGGCGATTTTTCAGAATGCGGCAAAAGACGGCTTCACTCATGTTATCTAGGCTTGTTTAGAAACAGCGCAACCTGCGCATTTATTTCACTTACTGGGCATCACAAACAGGGGATAAAGATGCCAATGAATAATTTCTAAAAATGAATAATTCGAAAAAAATACAGTCCAAAAAGAAGAATACAGTCCGAAAAGAAGAATCTCCCCCTCCCCTGCAAAAAAGAAACGCATATCCAACCAAACAGGCGCTCCGTGTGGCGCAAGGAAATTGTTGAACTAATTGAATTTCCCGAGGTAAAGTGCGCAGAAAAATCGTTAACTATGGCTTACACACCACCTACAGACATGATAGCGTCGGATTGTAATTTGAGTATGCGAGGAAACATAGTTCTGCTACACGGAAACTCAAACACAAACGACCCCTTTTAACAATATAGCGTTTTCCAGCTGCCGTTTGAGGTCTGTCTTAGTAGGAGCGACGCGGTCCCTTTGGTTCCTCGCGCACCATCAAAAAAGAAAAAAGAAAGATCCACGTAGCACGCCTTCGTGCATGCGTATCGTTCGCCTCCAGCGTTTCCCGGTGAACTTTACAATCACATAAGTTGCAGTTGCAAGGAAGCGTGAGAAGCACTCAGGGATTTTCGAATGATACCACGTTCCAATCTCAAAGGCGATTTTTTGTCAGTTTTTCCTTTAGTTTTGCGTTGCCGAAATACCACGTGAAACCAATTTCGCTCAAACGTGTTTTTGGGTGGACGAACAGTTACTGAAACATGACTGAAGCTTGTTAGGCCGTTCACTTCAATCGTTTCTGATCGCGGCCTCACCAGATGGAACGACGGAAAGACTGGTTACGCGCGGTCTGTGGGCAACAGTACGTACGTGCAGGGGTCAACAAATGAGACGCGATATTCAAGCGGAAGGTGACCGGTACATTTTGCACCGACTGCAGTGTATGCGCATGGGGACACCGGGCTGATGCATCGTGGTATACAGCGAGAGCGAGAACCTCTGTGACGCATTGTGACTGCGCATGGTCCCACGACAATCACCAAGAGCTCACTTGGAGCGTAGCAAAAAAAAAAAAAAGAAGACAGACAGACAGACAGGCGGTGACAGCCGCGCGCTCCGAATATTGCGTTTCAGTCGCTGAGCACTGTACATTTCCGACGCTGCTTTGCTATGGTCTAGTAGTGCTAACATTAATGAAGGAGCCGTTAATACTCAAGAGCTTCCTGTCCCTTGGAAACTGCCTTTCTTCGCCTCCTCAGCTGTGGCGGCTCCGGAGCTTGGGCTACGAAGGCGAACACTCAAATTTGTAGTCGCCATTTTGCCGTTTTATCAGTGCGTCAGTCTTCCTTCAAGGGTATAGTTTCCTTCCTCGCGCTTCCCAGGTCTAGTTGCGACCGGTACATAACTGTTTGCTGCGCATCGACAGCGGACGGAAACGCACCGACGTGTTCACACTTGCCTCCACCGGCGGCTCTCGTCGCGCTAAGTCTTGTGAAATTGGTTATGACTGAAGAGTGGACTAGATTACAAAACATTTAGAAGGACGAAATATTGCAAAGATAGAAAAATTGGCTGCGGCTTAGCTCAGCTAACCCTGGATATGCAAAGCGAAAGCTTAGTTTAGCCTGGTTAAGTCTTGGTTTCACTTGGTTAACCTTTGATTTAGCTGTAATTATTACACTTAGGTATACAGTCATCGTTAACCCAGGTATGACGGCTGTGCCTGGGTCGGTGGCTAGACATGACCGTGATTAGGCTTGGGTAGACACGCATCGTTCGACGCTGCAACGCCTGTTGCGCCACAAGGAAAGCGCAAGTGCTATAGACATGCAAAGAGACGCAGCGAACGCGCACAGCGTCGAAGCACAAACGTACAGGGCACGAGCGCGGTCGCTACGTCGATCTCGACGGTGCGACGCCTGTTGCATTCCGGACCCTCTCCAGTGAAGCAGCTCGCCAGGTGATATACGCGGGGTGGTCGGACGCTGCTCGGCGACGACGGCTCAAAGTCTCCCGCTCTCGCGAAACGCTCAGAGAAGCCAGCGCGGCCTGCACTGACCAGGCGAGCTCGGCCACAGAACACCTATAGACCCTTTTCATGCTTACAAACAGAGCTCCAAGAAGACTTCCGGTTAAGGCCTCAGTAACGGCATATGTTACAATAGCCTATAAACTTACAGGACCCTCCAGCGGGCACCAGTTTCGCTGCAGAGTTGGAACGTTTGACAGGTGAATCGTAGTGTTAAGTGCAACAAAAAAAGCCCCTACATGAGCTTCATGTTCAGCGCACGTTTCTTATATCTGAAAACACCAAGAATATGAGCCTGGAGTATGATATGCGACAAAATACTTATTTTTTCTTGGCTAACTGGACTGTCGAAGTTGGCTGACCGAAAGTTCCCTGGGGTCATGAACGCACTGCTGCCACATCGCGTATGCAAAAGGAAATTAGAGAAGGGAAACTGTACCTTCCACAGTGCTACGGAAATAAGCGTAGCGGTGGCGCCGTGAACTAAAGTATGCGACCACAGGTGGCGCTGTACAACAGGAAACGGAAACGGGGTTTTGCACAGTATGGCCGTTGGCTTTACCAGGTGTTCTGTGGCTTTACTGGGTTTCTGGCTGCTGCGCCTCGATCGTGCTCCCGCCAGTTGCTGTGTGGCAAACGTAGCGCCTACGTATATATGTAGGCGCTACGTTTTCCACACAGCAACCAAACTGGCGGGAGCACGATCGAGGCGCAGCAGAATACATGTAGCGCTGAGTCATATCGAGTTAAGGCACACTCTGAACTGACTTTTAAGGGCATCCCGAGAGGTTTTTCGTCTATTACGCCGCCGTTACCCCGAGTTGTGCCGCCGCGCACCAGCTGTTGCATTTCGTGTAGGGCTACTGACAGAATGCGGTTTCCAGGTGGCACGATGGCCTTGACTAGAATAAACGCACACGTCACCAAAGATTGAGTAAGCCTGAAAATATTTTATTTGCATTTTACAAGTACAACAAAAAGCACACGTCTACGCATCCACACAAACACGGTTACATAGTCAAGAACATAGTCGAGAAATGGCTCATTAATAAGGGTAGCACAAACGCACAAGAAGGAAGACTTAAGCTACAAAACGTACGGTCGGCTGCTAAGTATAATAATTTCCCTGTCACCGCGTGTCACTTTTATACAGCATCTTTACAGCACTACCAGGCCGGGTAGTTTGGCGGAAAGAACGCAACAGCTTACGGCCGTCAGCTGCCTCTTCCTTACGGGTGTCATAATTATCCTAATCTCCGCATCAACGTCGTGCAAATCCGCATACAGGTATCTGTATCTGAACCATATGTGCCAGCTTAATACATGTGTAGTGAAATTATGATAACCACTGCGTCTTATCAACCGTATTGGTTTTGCAAATGCGCATTACAGCTGACGGAACGACACACTGTAAGTGAAGCACAAGAGAAGAAGAACAAAAGGAGGATGCAACACTTGAAGAAGAAATGAAGAATTAGTAGGCGTACAGCAAACAAGCGATGACGGAGAACACACAATGATGCATCGGGTGTTCTGTGACATCGGTTTGCGTACTTACGGTGTTATGGAGATCAACGGCATAAAAACTTACCTTCAAGCGTACTCCCTCAGCCTCCGCCGCATCCATTATGATAATCAACGCCTAAACAAAATGAGACACTATTTTTTGCCAAGAGTGGATCTCTTTACAGCAAGTCTATGTAATGACTCGCAGACGAAACCAGCATGCTTTCGAAAATGTTTTACCGCCTTAGTATTCGAACGCCAGCGGCCAGGAAACACATCGATACCAATAGGCTGTCGGCTGTCGGTGGTTAATCAAGTACAAAAACCTTGACGCTATGACTAAAAAGCAGCTTCAACAATCAAAATAAAAAAAATCAACTGCCTATTTGCCTGAGGTAAAAAAACATCCTTAGACACCTCGATTGTTTATGTCAATGGTTTGTGTAAAGTAAAAAATTCAGCATGTTCAGCGCCCCTAGCAGAAAAAGCACAAATTAAAGTATGCGACCAAATTACAGTAGCTCCACTTGCGCGCTTACGTTGAAACACGCCTCGATTGATTTTTCGCCCTCTGTGGTCATTTGTTGAACTTGAGAGTGTGCGGGGCCTGGCGCGGCGATCCTCTTAGCCAGGCACGCGGCGAGTCACGTGTCCAGGCGGCGGCTATAGCGCACGTGGTGGCGCTGGAGCTCGGCGCGGCGAGTCACGTGATGCGTCGCCAAGGCTACGGCGCAGCTGCGGTCAAATGAAGGTCAAATTCGCGGCGACAGCGAAACTCGGCTCGGCGAGGTTAGTAAAGCGTTCGCTTTAAAATAATTGAAAGCGACAGAGAGCGGGAGCTTACCTACACATGTGCGATCGGCGAAGCAGCTCAAGGAGGGAGATGTACGTCTCTTTTATCGCCATAATTTTAGAACGCAGCTCTTAGGCGCCCGTTCCTGCGTGGACCGGCGGCGTCGGCGTAACCTAGCGAACGAGCACAGCGAAGGATGAAAAAGCGAACGCGGAGCGCTGCGGAGAGGAAAGACGGCGGCGATAGCGACGATAGGCGCGAGGAGGTAAGCGGAGGTGGAGGGTATGGTGAACGCGCGAGAACAAAGACGTAGTGCCGCGCAAGGCGGCCTCTCCGCCGACGACCGCTACCAGAAGGCGCCAGAGTAGTGCACCATTGTCCGTTCACCGATGGCATGCGGAGAGCGGGTCGACCGATACCACGTATGGAAACAAAGCGCTGCATGAGCGGAAGTTTGTCTGCGGCGGCTGCTGTGAATCGCGCCTGTCGCGCCAGTATAAGTGCAATGCCTCCCGCGATATCTCGATCGACGCGGCAGTCGCGCCACACTTCGCTACGTTTGCAATGGGCCGCACGAGACAGATTGTCCGCGCCAGCCAATATAACGCGAAGTGAAAACGCGTATAGATTTCGCAATAGGGAGTATCGTGATCGTCGGCAATTTTTTTTTTACTCCAGAAAGAAACGGCACAGCCTGTTGCCGAACCCGAAGGAAGTACAATGTCTCGCAGCGTATTCGAAGCGTTTAACTACGATGAAAGGACTGGGGAATGGGAGCCGACCCCTAAGGCGGGGGTGCAGTTTAGCACAGTGTTCCAAAGCGTTAGCTGTCACGAGGCGAGAATGGGACGAACCGACACGCTCCCCATCGTGACGCAAGGAAGAAAGTCATTGATTCTAGTGGCCGAATGGACGATGGAGCGCACACTGGTGCTCTATAGCTCGTGCTATGTGGGACGCGACTTATATACGTGCCAGTCGTGCGAAAGAAGCGTCATACAGTCGAACGCCTTTATGACAAAGTGCTTGGGGCGTCCGAAATCCTTCATTAACAGGTCACTTCATTATTGCAAAGGTCGAGGAGCGCGCAGCTCACACAACAACATGGACGGAATCATTCCGTTCGAACACCGCGCTGCTCTGTGTCTTCTGTCAGGGGTTTCGATCCCACCGCGGAATAGTCAAGTCCTGCGCTGCAATGGTGCCAGTGGAGCCAAATCGTATATACGCGCAAGCCTACGTCTTACCGCTCATAACCACCGCAGTCACTCCAGCAATCTTTGTAGTCTTCTCACAAATGCTTCTTCATTGTACGATTAACGAGAAAATCAGAGCAGTCTTCGTCCACCGCCTCAGTAGCAGCAAAACTCTTTTGGCTCAACGTCTCCCATGCAAAGCCCTCGAAGAGCACAAACGTGATGTTGAAGGTCACAGTTGGCAAGAACGTGCCCTTCGAGATTCGAAAAAAAGAAAGAAAATGCAACGTCGACGCCGACCCTGATTTTCAAGAATCATCGCATTACCTGAACGCCACCGTGTAGGTGTGAATGCTGCGATACTTGCAGTGACTCAAGCTGACGTCAAAAAAGTTCACTGATGATCGGAACGTGCCCCTAGGCTCCTGGGCACGTGCCCGGTATCACACATCCAGCGGCCCCATGATACATACCCAGTGGCATGTATTTTATACATTTTTCATACGTCGTCGGTGAATATCTTCTGGTGTTCTTCCCCTATTTACATGATTAAGTACGCGACAATGTTAGCTTGCACAGCGAAATAACATCCGGAATTTAAATGCTGGAGCTGCACGTCCTAGCTTACCGCGGTGAGCTCTGTTGGCGGGATGCATTTGCGTGGCAGTTTGCGCTAGTTTTCTACTTTATGTAGTACCCGGTGCCATGAATGTGGCCTGCCCTCGTGAAAGCGGCGACCTTTCTCAAACGCAGACACTGGCAAATTCGTTTTTCCGGTACGTCAGGCCTTAAAACCCGCAGCGCGAAATCACTGGAAGCGCCGTGGGCGCCCTCACCCCGTCGTCTGCTTCACATGCCGGTGCTCTGACTTCTGCTCTGACCAGCGGGGCGCCAGCCGTCATTGACGCCAGTAACTTACGACGGTCGCCCGGTGCCTATACTGTGTTCGCGAGCGTTGCAAACGTTCGCCACAAAGGAGGGACGACATTTGTACTTCCATATGAACATTTCAATTTTGTAGGCTGCTTAGAAACATTTAATTTTCTATATTTATGCCACGTTGTAGTCGTATTACCACTACGGCAATGCTCTCATCGATTGCGAGCATACAGCTCCCTCTGTGGTTAACAGTCAAGAAATACGTACGCACCCGCCTTCCTTCCGGTCCACCCAGTTTCCTTGCGGATGCAAGCTAATTAAGATGACGTACTTTTCTGGCACAGTTACCTACAACCATTAATAAACCTATTCTGAAACCATCAGCACATGCTATCGTTTAGCCGTTGAACTAAACGAACACGCATTCGCGTAAGCTTGTTTCAAGCTGTCTACAAGCACCGAGCTACGGGCGCAAGCTACAGAGGTGAACAGGACAGCTTTAAACGGTTCTGGCCCTCCGCATGACGTAAGCTGTTTGTGCCTGTAGCCTGGACCGAGACAAAGAAGGACCATTCTTTCAAACGCGGGTTTCTGTATAGTACAGCGCGACCCCTCGCCTTCATTTTTCATCGTGCCCGCCACAAACTACCACAACAGTTGCTTCTCCGACATGCTGCGCATACAAGTCTGGCGCTTCCTTCGAGACCGAAAAACAGTCCCCGAAAGCAGCTGCCCACAAAACGAGAAATAAAAGAAGCAGGCACGCAACATGGGGGGAGCCCAGGGTGATAGCGTATATATACCTTTATAGTTCGTTCGTCTCTGCTGCAATCTCGTTCGTTTCCAGCCTCCCCAGCAAAATCTCGATCTATAGCGTGATCGCGCCAGTCTCTCTCGCTTTTGCGCCGCCTGTTGCCTTCTCTCTCTTTCTCCCTCCCTCACTCTCGCCCTCGAATCACACGTTCAAATCACGAGCTTTGCCGCCAGGCCTCTCCTCCTTTCTTTCTCTCCCTCGCAAGTTCGCGCACTGCCTGCGTGCTCCCCAAGCCCACCTCCAACGCACCGAACATCGCGCCGCCAAGCGCGTGCGCACAGGCGTTTTGTGGCACGACGGCGGCACGCTGACACGAACGATAAAGGAGCAAGCAGAGCTGCGCTCGGAAGGCAGGAACACAACGCGAAACGGCACAAGACAAAAGTAAAGGGGAGGACAGGGTGCGGGAAGGGCAAGCGTCGTAGCGCGGATATGCGAGACGGTCGTCAAAAAAAAAAAAGAAAAAAAAGAAAAAGCGCACCGCCGCCGCGCAACCAGCCTCTATATGCGAAGCCGCGTCGGTCGGTCCTCGGTTCCTCAGGGAGGCCTGCGCAGTGCCGCGCGCGCGGGAGAGCACAGATCTGGCCGCGATGTCGCTGCGTCTCTGCCGGCGGCAGTTAATGACGCGCCCTAAATAGTCATTAGGGGACAAGGGACGGCCCTTGTGTCGCTCAAACGCCGCCTCCACAAGTTCGCGCGGCGAGCGAGAGAGAAAGAGAGAGAGGGAGAGGGAGACGTGGTGCACATCGAGGGCCCTCGACGCTCGCGCATATGACGTCTCGTCGGGAGGAGCTCGATGTCCTTCTCCTCGTCACAAGCTTGCGAGTGTGGCGCCGCGCATCGGCCTCGGCTGGCAGGCGTGTCACCGTGAGCGCGCGCTCGAATAACTCTCTTCGCTGTCAGTATTTGTAGTTTCTTGTCGCAAGGCGATGACGACGGCGGGCGGGCGAGTGCGTCGCGTTCGCTTTTTATTCGACTTGTGCATCTCCCTTTGCTTTCCCGTTGCCTCTCTCTCTCTCTCTCTCTCTCGATCTCCTTCCCGTACAAATCTTTTATCCGCAACCTCCTCGCTTTCGACGCCGCCACCAACCCTCACCCAGCCTAATTTCTCGTACCCTCTCCCTTCACCTTCCCTACAGACGTGATCTCTTCTGTTTCGGCAAAAAACTGCAGTGAAGCTCCCTTTCACTAATCTCCTTTCCACTCCCTTCCCTCTGCAGGGGAAGAAAAAGAAGAAAAGGAGAAAGAAACGAAGCATTTTGGTTTTTCTTGGCGCTCGTTCCCGTTTGCTCCTCTCCCTCATTTATTTATGCTCAACCAACACCATTCCCACCCTGCGTACCGGGCTTCAAACACCTTCAATCCTATGTTTCTACGCCATTCGGTTATTCTTTAATTCTGTCTATTGAAAAGTTACTTGGTTGTAACATATTGCTCTAGTTCAGTGACATTAAACACATGCAAAGCATAATTTTTAATCCAATTTCGTTCCGTTCACAAAGACGAACTCAATGACAGAACGCTCTCTCTCTCTCTGTCTGTCTCTCTCTCTCTCTCTCTCTCTCTCTCTCTCTCTCTCTCTCTATATATATATATATATATATATATATATATATATATATATATATATATATATATATATAAGGGAACTATTGAGACAAGGGAACTATAGAGACCATGTGAGAGTGCGAAGTTGGGCTGGTTGGTTAAGCAACATGCCCAGAACCGCGCAGCAGCACCACCCATTAAAAGACGAAACGGCCCCGTGTTGTGTCGTCTTTCAGTTGTCCCGTTGCTGCGGTTCTGGCTTTTTTTTTTTTTCCGTAGGACGTACGAACTGTTTCCCCTTAATTCTGTTAGGAAAACAGCGATGGACTCCAGAAGTGGAGTTCGCAATTAACCGCAACAACAAAAGAGAACCTTCTATATACGTATAACACCGTAACAAACGTGCCAAATTTCTCTCTTACAATTGGTTTTACTAACACTCTTGGAGCGTATTAATAAAGCATTAGGGCGCGAATGCAACGACGAGCGTGTAAAGATGTACCAGTATAAGATAATTACTTCCATTAGTACTTTTTATTTGGAGGAATTTTCTTGGCACGCACAGTAGCACGTGAAGCTCCTAGAGGAGCTGTATTCGATTACTTCGCCATTTCCCTCTTCCTTAACTGCTCCTTTTTTTCCCATTTTCACACCTATGTTTCGCGTCACTCTAATAAAAAAAAAGAAAAACAAGGTTTATGCTTTCATATCTTGCTTCCTTTTCCTTCGTTGTAGACTAACTGTATTCCTAGTTCTCGCGAAGCACGATGCTATAAATGCGTGTACACAGGCCGCTTAGAGCACCAAGTTGTCTGCAAAAATTATATAAAACTATATTCGGTAGATATAAGCGCCAAAACCACAATGTACGATTATGAGGCAAGCCGTAGTGGAGGACGCCTGATTAACTTTGACCACTTGGAGGTTCTTTAAAGTGCGCCCGATGCACAGTACACGGGCTTTCTTTCTTTCTTTCTTTCTTTCTTTCTTTCTTTCTTTCTTTCTTTCTTTCTTTCTTTCTTTCTTTCTCTCTTTCTTTCTCTTTTTTGCGGCCGCCATGCCCCTCACTGATCCCGCGCAATGCCATCTGCATTGCACCACCACGGCGTGTGATTTCTTGGAAAATGTTTGAAGATAGAGAGAAATAAATAACGCCACAAGAATGTCTCCAGCCACAAGCACGAAGATTACAAAAAAGCTTGCGCTATCCATTATAATATCAGCAAATTTAGAAATCTTAACCATCATAATTTATTTATTTATTTATTCAAATAACTCACAGGCTCCTTTACATGGGGGCATTGTGGGAGTGGGACAATATACATGGAAATTGCCAAAATATAAGAGCAAATACAACGATTGAAGAAAAACGTTACACCATTGTTAGCGACAAACACCGGACATTATACTCTTAATATCAAGATAAGATCACAAATAAAGAAGATCATAAGATAAGAACAGATCTTGCACTAATCAGTACCACATTACAAGAAACTATCGCACTAACCATCCTAAGGCTAGAAAAAAAAATCTTGCCCTAACCATCGTTTCCATACTATAGCTGAACGGTCCCAGCGCCAGAGACGTCTCAAGTAAATTTAGTAGAAACCTACGACTACAACGAGCAACATGCCGAGAGCGACCACCAATCCGTTCGGGCAACCGCATAAGCTGCACGCTTGCATCCGACAGGGACTCCGTTCTCCATTTGGGACGTCCCGTTCCGGCGCGGCGGCGCTGGCGCGGTGGCGGCGGCAGCAGCAACGGCAGTTCTTGACGCCAGCGCGTCGCAGCTGGCGCTGTCGATCATACAGTGCCTCTCCCGCCACGTTTTGTATGCACGCTTGCGTTCGTTGCCCAGTCCGCACCTCTCTCGTTGCACCCGCTGGCGTCGTATATATACCCACCCCTCTCAGCCCATTCGCCTTCTGGGGTCTGCAGTCTCTCCTTTTCCACCCCTAGAATCCTCCTCTCCCTTTCCTTAGCGCTTTTGAAGTCAAAACAGCGCGTGCACATCGGGTCATTAACGGGAGAAAAGCAGAAGCGCAGCGTTTCTTTTTCTTTTTTTTTTCGCTCGCAGTCGCACTGTACACGGACCAACGGACCGCGCTAACTCTGTCACTGGCAGTAAACCTGTCGTCGAGTCAGCAGGCGCCGTTTGAGCCTCGGAGGTTCGCTAAAAAGACTAAATGGCGACATTAATTGAGGTTACGCTGGTGTTTCTACGCTCGCAGACAACGTTCTGTGGCAACGATCTGAGAGAGCGAGAGAGAGAGAGAAAGCTAGGCAGTCCAAAAATGCACGCTCGAGACGACGCTCCTGGAAATAGTCCCACACTCACATCCAGGCTAGCTTAATCCAGCTGAATAGAAAACATAGGCGCGTATTTCGCTACAGCGCGTATCTGTAAATACCGCATAAAAATGCGCCACTCAGTGTTAAATTCGCCTTATTTTGCCACTTTTATATTCAGTTTTCGGGCAAACGCCAAACCGTCGCCCATGAGAAGGTTGTTACGATTATTTAGTGTGCGTTCCAGAAAATCAAAAGCGCTGTCGAACTCTGCCGGACTACTTGGAGCAGTAACAGATGCTCAGACGCAATGAATGTGAACATATGCACAGAAATTGTCCGCGTGAGCAGCAAGCACAAAAAAAAGCAATTCCCATTCGAGCAGTTCACTTCGGATTTAGAACAGCAGACCCTCGGTGTAACAAAGTCAGCGGGACAAGAAACTGACTTCGTTATAAGCGGTATCCTGCTTCAAGATGACCAGCTACGGCAACAACATAGTAACGAGGGAAGAAGAAAAGCTTGGAATAAAGCTATTTCATTACAACGAGGGTTTACTGTGTATAAAAGAGAACTGAATGCTGGTATGTCAGGCAGCAAGATTGGGCCATGTCAAGCGAGACGCACAGTAGCCAGCTTAACGTTTTTGCAATCTCTATAGCGAGTGATAAGATAGGAATTTTGCCGTTACCGTACGTAAAAATTTTAAGCACCCATTCGCCTGGAAGCTGAGGAGGGACCTGAGCGATGGTAGCCAACCGGACACTTAAACTAAGAGTGAGAAGACATGAATCTCGATCGCGCTTTCAAATGCACTAAGCTAGGTGCAGCATGTCTACATTCGAGCACTCAAGTCTGTCGCTTTCACGTACCGAAGCAGCATTCGAATGGCCTTCAAGGCTCATGAGCTGCCTTTCACCTCTTGTTGTCTGTCTTTCTCTCTCTTTTTAGGCACCCACAACCAAGGCCATAACCACGGCATAAGCCTCACAGACATGTTCATATACGCTATATCGCTACAACAAATGCACTTTATTCGTACTTCCCGTGAACAGCTAAGGAGTAGAATAAATGTACATGTAAATTAGGCGCATACAATACTAAATAACGCGCATTTACAATCTCGCACCACCGCCGACCTCGCAGCTTGTGTGGATTCAATCGGACTGGTCGAACTCGACTAAACTGCACCACATTCGAAAATATTCTACTCAAATGTATTATGTGACACTAGTCTGAACTGAAAGAGACAAGAAATGACTCAACTAGACTGCGTTCGGCTCAACTCAACAGGACAAGACATGACTGAACTGGGCTAGAGTTGGTTGGACTCAGCTTACCTAGATTGTGATGGGAAAAACTTAGCTGTACTGAACTGGGTCAGATTCCATTGACCTCGACTAAACTAACTGATTGACTCACTTTTGAATCATTCACCAGACTGACTATTGAGTCTTGACTGACTCACAGACTGACCGACTGACTAAGAGAGAGAGAAAAAAAAGGGAAGGAAAGACAGAGAGGTTAGCCAGTGTAAGCAGCGACTGGTTAGACTTACTGACTGAGTGAAAAAATGACTGAGTGACTGAGCGACTGAGTAACCGAGTGAGTGAGTGAGTGAGTGAGTGAGTGAGTGAGTGAGTGAGTGAGTGAGTGAGTGAGTGAGTGACTGACTGGCTGACTAACTGAATGAGTGATTGACTGACTGACTGAATGACTGACTGACTGACCGACTGACTGACTGAGTGACTGACTGAAGTTACTGACTGATTGTCTGACTGAATGACTGAGTTACTGTCTGACTGACTGACTGAAGTTACTGACTGTCTGACTGAATGACAGAGTTACTGTCTGACTGACTGACTCGCTGAATGAGTGACTGAGTGAGTATCTGACAAACTGAGTGACTGACTGAATGACTCACTGATTGACTGGCTGACTGACTGAAGTTACTCACTGACTGTCTGACTGAATAACTGGGTTACTGTCTGACTGACTGACTCATTCACTGAATGAGTGACTAAGTGAGTGTCTGATAAACTGAGTGACTGACATAGTGACTGACTGACTGTCTAATGACTGGGTTACTGTCTGACTGACTGAGTCACTGACTGACTGACAGAGTGACTGACTGACTGACCGACCGACTCTTGAGGCTTGATTGACTGACATACTGATTAAGTGATGGACTGTATGACTGATTGGCTGTCTGTCTGACTGACTGACTGAATGACTGTCTGATTGAGTGCCTGAGTGACTCACCAACCGACCGACTCACTGAGTGAGTGAGTGACTGAGTGACTGACCGATTGACTGCCTGAGTGATGACAGAGTGACAGGCTGAATGATTGACAGACTCAATTACTGAGTGATTGCGTGACTAACTTAGTGACTATCTTACTGAGTGCCTGAGTGACTCACCGAACGACCAACTGACTTAGTGAGCGACTGAGTGATTGACTGACGAGTGATTGAGAGTGACTGACTGACCGACTGAGTGGGTGACTGACTGGCTTTTTAGTTGGTCTTTAGCATGACTGACTTTGAGTCTTGACTGACTGAGTGACTGAGTGAGATTCTTCAGACTGACTGACTCTTGAGGCTTGACTGTTTGAGCGACTGACTGACTTTTGAGTCAGTCTTCAAGCTGACTGACCCTTGAGTATCGACTGACTGACTGACTTACTGAGTGGTTGACTGACTGGTTGACTGACTGAATGAGTCACTGACTGAGCGACTGACTCTTGAGTCTTGACTGACTGACTGACTGACTTTTGATTCAGTCTGCAGAGGGACTGACTGAAGGACTTACTCATTCTTGAGTCTTGACTAACTGAGTGATTGACTGAATGACGGACTGACCTTTGAGTCACTCTTTAGACCAACTAACCCTTGAGCCTTGGCTAACTGACTGACTCACTGGCTGACTGAGTGACTGACTTACTGGTTGACTGAGTGGCTGACTGACTGACTGAGTCACTGACTGAGCGACTGACTCTTGAGTCTTGACTGACTGACTGACTGACTGAGTGACTGACTGACCATTGATTCAGTCTGCAGACTGACTGACTGACTGAGGGACTTACTGACTCTTGAGTCTTGACTAACTGAGTGATTGACTGAATGACGGACTGACCTTTGAGTTACTCTTCATACTAACTAACCCTTGAGCCTTGACTGACTGACTCACTGACTGACTGAGTGACTGACTGAATGAATAAGTGACTGACTGGGGGATGACTGACCGAGTAACCGATCGACCGACTGAGTGACTCACTGACTGTCAGTCAGTCTTGACGTTGACCAACTGACTTGTTGACCGACTGGTCGGCCGACCGATTGAATGATTTAGTAACCAATTGCGTTCCGCTAGATAAGAGAATCCGCCATCGACCCATCACCTACCGTCGCCGGTTGTAGGCGGCCTTTTTAGAATCCTTTTTCGTGCTTGCAGTGCGCTTGACAGCCCTTCAACGGATGAATGCATGGCGGTCGCACGTTTCGCCGCACTGAACTCTCTGTCGTGGCACCACGTGCGTTTTGTGAGGATAATGCCCGTTCATCCTCCCCCGCCTTTGTTCCGATGCGCCTTTGGCCGAACGCCGAACCGCGCACAGTGCGTACAGCGCGAGATGAGTGCACGCAAAGCAAAAGAAAAGGAAGTTTGTTTGGAAACGGAACACATCCCCTTCTCTTGAGCGAGGCGTAGGCGGCAGTGCGGAGACTCGTGCGCCGCGTTTACGCCACTTTCCATCTTTTTATGTGCTCGCGTCGCTCTTGGGCGGGAAAGGGGAACACGTGCGCCCAGCGTGGACTCGGCGCTTCGTTCACGCCGAGTGAGAGTCCCGTCGGTTTCCGGCCGTTCGCGTAAGCAGCGCGTGCAGGCGGCTCCCTTTCAAGTCTCGAACCAGGGGCCGATATATCGCCGGCGTAACGCGGGCCCCGGGGGTCCTGTGCTCCGGTGCCTTGGCGCACTACGTGAAGGCGCTGGACCGTGGACGTATACGGGAAACTCGCCGTGGCGTGCGCTTCAGTTGAGAATTAGAGAAGCGCAAAGTGGTCATTCGTAGCCGCACTCGTGCCCGCGAAAGGAGCCACGTCATCGTCTTCGCACAGCAGAAACAAAAGAATGGAAACTTCGGCAAGTTTGTGCCGGTACTCTCAGCGCTTCATCCTGTGTGGTTAGTTTCTCTTAAAACTTATTGTGCGCAAACAAGCAGGGACGAAGAATAGAAGAAACACAAGGACGAGCGCTTTCTAACAACTGGTTTTATTTTTGAAGAACCACCTGCTTAAATACCCACAGATCTGTGGTGGAACGTACATACAGGCGAAGGGTGTGTGCATTGGGTCAAAGGTAGCTCCCATCCTAAGTAGCATTTTTTTGGGAAGCATAGACAGAGAGTTGGCCAAAGATTTAGAAGGTGTAGTAAATAAGGTATATAGATATCTCGATGACTACTTGATTTTAGGCTGTCATATAGACAAGGGTGCTTTCAGGAATAGGGTTGTAGAAGCCTTCAATTCTCTGGGCAAGGGTTTAACGTTTACTTCTGAAGTACCGGTAGACAACATGCTACAATTTCTTGATGTCAAGTTAGAATTCCTACCGGAACATGTATGTTGGTCATTTTCACCCCGAGCTGGGAAACCGCTAATGAATTATGCCTCAAACCATTCCAGGCTTGTGAAGAATGGCATAGTCATCTCGTGTTTCCGGTCAGCGTTGTTGAATTCATGTCACCACACAGTAAAGAGTGCATTTTTTGAGCAAGTTGATAGGTTGAGAAAGGCTGGGTACCCGCTCGCTGTGATGCTGGCGTCGTGCGATAGGCTAATGAAAAAAACTTAAACAGGATAAAGGACAATGCAAAAAGAATCAAAGGCAGAAGGATGTAGCTTCCAAGATTTCAGTGATTCCGTATGTGCACTATTTGGATCGGACTGCTGGTACGATCTGTTGGGAACTCGGCGCTGACGCCCGTGGTTGTACCTGGGTCGCAAGCCCCAAGGGTAGCGTTGGCCTGGCGGCCTGGGGTACAACTCGAAGCATCCGAAGGTCCCGGCAAAGCATGAGTCGACTGGTAACAACGAAACAACTTGTTTATTTTAACATCGCAAAGAGTTGGCGGTCAGGTTTGACCGAAGTAGAGAGACGGGAGAGCACTTCACTCAACTGAAGAAATCGGAGCCCTCCTCTGGCGTCCGGGGGCAGCTGTTTTTATACTCTCGCAGTTGAGGGCAAGAAGGAACCCCTCAAAAGACGAGCACGTGAATGTACAATGGGCTAATGGTGACGCACACTGTCGTAGCGATGCCGTAGCACCATGTCGTGGCGCTGCGCAAGATCTCGTAGCAACTGGTCGTGGCGCTGCGCAGCACACTGTCGTGGCGCTGCGCAGCACACTGTCGTGGCGCTGCCGATCGGACACAATGACTGTAACGAGAAGATGGTCCCTGCTTTGGCTTCGCCTGTTTCGGGCACAATGACTGGAACGAGATCCCTGCTTTGGCATCGCCTGTTTCGGGCCCAATAACTGGAATGAGATCCCTGCTTTGGCATCGCCTGTTTCGGGCACAATGACTGGAACGAAATCCCTAGGCGGTCGTATCGCCGCAGACGCGCCTGGAAACACCTGGCGATGAGTGTTGCGGTGACGACGATCGGGCCAAAATGTCCGCCGCCCCGCCGCCGTCGCGCCGGCAAAACCACGTGTCGCAGGCGAAACGCAACAGACCGCCCCGCCGGGGAAAGGAGATCCCGATGGACAGGGGACTGCATCCGCTGTCCGGAGGGATGTCGCTCGATGATGCTCATAACCGAAGTCGGGCGTCCCTTGACGTTTCTTGAGCGCAGCGTACAGAGAAGGCCTCGTTCTCTCGTTCAGGATCGCACGGGACACTGCAAAGTGACTTCGGGAGAGTTCACATTTTTGTTCTCGTTCCCGGCAAGCGTTAGAACTACGCTGAAAACTCAACCGCTCAGTCAGCAAGCACGGCACAACCCTCACTAAGCCCTGCCAGGCTCTTTCCCCTTTTTATACCACTGCCTAGTTCCTTACAGTAGTCTAGCATCACTCAGAACGCGTCCACAAATTGAAAAATTGCACTAGAAAGCATATCATCACTTTGAAACACTAAACAAAAGCAATATGTTAAAAAAAATCCTGCCTCAGGAAGAAAAACATCAGTAACAAACAATTTTGAGGCTGATTCCTACGTTAGGGGCTTCGACTTAAGCCATCGGCGTTACCGTTGAGACTCCCCTTTTTGTAACGCACCTCAAAGGAATATTGTTGTAAAGCGAGGCTCCAGCGCAGGAGGCGACCATTTTTGGGAGAGATGGTCTGCAGCCATTGGAGAGGGCAGTGATCTGTCTCAATGATAAACCTCGAGCCGGCTAGATAGCATGACAATTTCTGAACGGCCCACACGAGACATGCACACTCTTTCTCGGTGGCGCTATACGCCTGCTCACGACTGGTCAGCTTACGACTAGCATACAGGACGGGGTGTTCTACTTCTCCATTTTCCCGTTGGCACAGTACAACGCCCATGCCTCGCTCACTAGCATCGCACTGAACAATGAACCCTTTTGTATAGTCTGGCGATCGTAGCACAGGCTGGCTTGTTAGGGCACTCTTTAGGGCGCTAAAAGCTCTTTCCTTTGTCTCGTCCCAGACGACTGTTTGAGGCTCTGTCTTTCTTAGAGCATCCGTCAGGGGAGCCGCGATATCAGAGTACCTAGGGATGTACCTCTGATAGTAGCCGGCGACACCCAAGAACGACCGAATATCGGTCTTTGTGCGCGGTTGCGGAAAGTCTCGCACAGCGGCCACTTTTATTTCAGAGGGGCGGCGACGACCCTGACCAATCACGTGACCGAGGTAGACAACCTCGGCCTGTGCTAACTGGCACTTAGGAGCCTTTACTGTCAAGCCTGCTTCGCGCAGGCGGGTTAGCACTGCCCGCAAGTGTGTCATATGCTCAGACCAGGATGCGGAGAATATCGCTACGTCGTCTAGATACGGTAAAGCGAATTCTTGCTGTCCCCGCAACACTTTATCCATGAGACTTGAAAAACAGTATGGCGCGTTCTTCAAACCAAAACTCAACACTTTAGGACGGAATGTTCCCATTGGTGAAATGAACGCCGCATACCTACTAGCCTCTTCTGTAAGTGGAACCTGCCAGTAACCCCTGACAAGATCTAGGGTGGAAATAAACTGAGCGCTACTAACTTTCTCAAGGCGCTCCTCGATATTAGGGATCGGATAAATTTGATCCTTAGTGATGGAATTAAGCCTGCGGTAGTCGACGCAAGGACGAGGTTCCTTGCCCGGTACCTCAACTAAAATCAAAGGGGAGGTATAATCACTCTCACCTGCCTCAATAACACCGAGCTGTAGCATTTTCTTTACCTCAGCCTCCATAATATCGCTCTGGCGGGGTGACACCCGATACGCCTTGGATCGTACTGGCTCTGTGGAGGTAAGTTCTATATCATGAGTAAGTACAGAAGTCCTACCAGGCCTCTCAGAGAACAGACCTTGAAACTCTTGTAATAGCTGGTGTAGTTCGGTTTTCTGCTCAGGCGACAGCGGTGCTTTACTGATAAGGTCACTAATGACTTGACCGGTGTCTTCCCTGTTCGTCACTGAGCCTAGTCCTGGAAGCTCGACCGGAAGCTCTTCAGGAACGTTTACCATCATGCACACCACTGCTTCCCTTTGTCTATAAGGTTTGAGCAGATTACAGTGGTAAACTTGCTGTGCTTTCCGCTTTCCTGGCAGACTTACCACGTAGTTAACGTCCGACAGTTTCTGAACAATTCGTGCTGGGCCCTCCCACTGCACGTCAAGTTTGTTGTTTAGCGATGTGCGCAATATCATGACCTCATCGCCAACCTCAAAACGACGGGCCCTGGCTGTCCGATCATAATAAACCTTGGCCCTCTGCTGGGCCTTTGTCATTGCTTCACCTGACAACTCCTGTGCCCTTCTTAAGCGTTCGAGGAGCTTAAGCACGTACTCCACCACGACTGGGTCGTCGCCCCTACCTTCCCATGATTCTCGAAGCATGCGAAGCGGAGATCGAAGCGAGCGACCGTACACCAGTTCAGCTGGCGAAAACCCCGTAGCCGCATGCGGCGCGGTCCTTAAAGCAAACATCACCCCAGGCAGACACAGCTCCCAGTCAGTTTGATGTTCAAAACACAAGGCTCTCAACACGCGCTTCATGACGGAGTGGAGCTTCTCAACGGAATTCGACTGTGGGTGGTACACTGAGCTGTGTAACAGCTTTACCCCACACCTTTCGAGAAAAGTTGTCGTCAAAGCGCTAGTAAACACTGTGCCCTGATCTGATTGAATTTCTGCAGGAAAACCAACTCGCGCAAATATGGACAGTAGTGCATTGACTATCTCAACTGAGCTGAGTTCTTTAAGCGGCACTGCTTCAGGGAACTTTGTCGCTGGGCAGATCACAGTCAAAATGTGTCTGTACCCCGTGGCTGTTACCGGCAGAGGTCCCACAGTATCAATAACGAGCCGTCTAAAAGGCTCCGTAATGATAGGTACCAATTTCAACGGCGCCCTCGATTTGTCCCCTGGTTTGCCCACCCGCTGACAAGTGTCACATGTCCTCACGAAATGGTCTGCGTCCCGAAAACACCCTGGCCAATAGTACTCTTGCAAGAGACGGTCCTTAGTTTTCTTAACTCCTAGGTGTCCGGACCACGAACCCCCATGTGACAAGCGCAACAGATCCTGACGATAGCATTGAGGCACGACCAGCTGATCGAACTCCACTCCTCGGCGGTCTAGATACTTCCGGTACAGGACTCCACCTCTTTCCACAAAACGCGCAGTTTTCCTGGCGATACCTTCTTTGACATTGCAGCGCACGTTTTCCAGGCTGCCATCCTTTTTTTGCTCGGCTATCAAAGCCGTCCGGCTGACTTTTAGCAACCTATCAAGTCCGTCTGACGTAGGCGCGATGAGCAAATCAGTAGATAGCTCTTCTAACTTTCCCGCATCGGGCGTTTCCTCTCCAGTATCTGGCGCCTTTAACGTTACAGACTCAAGTTTATTCAGTTCGGGCGTGCTCGGAATATCAGCTTGCTGCGCCTCTGACCCTTTTTCGTTGTTTGATAACGTCGGCCCCGCAACTACCGCCTTTGCAGCGAGCTCCCGAACCTTCGATCTGGTTAAGGCCTGAACACTAGCTTCACCAAACAAAAGCCCCTTCTCGCGCAGGAGGTGATCGGACCTGTTTGAAAATAGGTACGGGTACTGGGGTGGCAGCATAGATGACACTGCCGCCTCCGTCTCAAGCGCTCCGAAAGGTCCTTCAATAAGCACTTTTGCTACCGGCAGACACACGCTATGAGCTTCCACGGCTTGCTTGATCCACGCGCACTCGCCCGTGAACATATGGGGTTCTACGTAAGACGGGTGAACTACATCCATCGTAGCTGCGGAATCGCGAAGCACTCGGCACTCTTTCCCGTTTACGAGGAGGTCTCGCATGTAAGGCTCAAGAAGCTTCATGTTCTCGTCAGTGCTGCCTATTGAAAAAAACACAACTTTTGGTGTTGTTTCCGGACACTGCGCCGAAAAGTGACCCGGCTTCTGGCACGTATAACAAACGCCCGCTCGCCTCATCTCGAACCGCTTTCTGCGTTCGGCTTCGGCTGCCGTCTCTTTACGTTTGGTCGGATTGCTTTCACTCGCATCCTCACTACGCGTGTCCCCCTTAAATCTCATGGGCGTGAACCTCGGCCTCTCGAACTTCGAGCCAAATTCACCCTTTTGACCGTCCTTAGCTCCGCGAGCTCGACGCGTCACAAACTCCTCGGCTAGCTCAGCGGCTCTAGCCACCGTACTCACGTCTGGCCTATCCAAGACCCAGTATCGCACGTTCTCCGGTAACCGACTATAAAACTGTTCTAGCCCGAAGCACTGCAGAACTTTATCGTGGTCACCAAACGCTTTCTCTTCTTTGAGCCACTCCTGCATGTTCGACATAAGCCTATACGCAAACTCTGTATATGACTCACTTTTGCCTTTCTCATTTTCCCGAAACTTCCGACGGAACGCTTCCGCAGACAGCCGGTACTTTTTTAGCAGACTCGATTTTACTTTGTCGAAATCCTCTGCTTCCTCTCTATCCAAGCGAGCGACTACGTCGGCCGCCTCGCCGGGTAACAAAGTGAGCAAGCGCTGTGGCCACGTTTCCCGAGAGAACCCCTGCTTCTCGCACGTTCGCTCAAAGTTAACCAGGAACAAACCAATGTCCTCTCCAAGCTTAAACGGCCGCATCAGGTCAGTCATTTTGAACAATACGCGTTCTCCTGCACCGTGTGCCTGACTTCCATTACGAGCGCGTTCCATCTCTATCTCGAGACGCTTCATTTCCAAAGCGTGTTCGCGCTCTTCTTTTTCTTTCTGCTCTTTAAGTTCGCGCTCCTGTTTCTCTTTTTGCTCTTTAAGTTCGCGCTCATATTTCTCTTTTTGCTCTTTAAGTTCGCGCTCATGTTTCTCTTTTTGCTCTTTAAGTTCGCGCTCCTGTCTTTTTGACCTCTCCTCAATAGTCTCAAGGCATTCCGACAGCTCGTCATCCTCAGCCTCTAACTCAAGAATAGCCTTTAGCAGTTCAGGTTTTCTTAGTTTGTCTGAGACATCCAGACCCAACTCTCTTGCAAGCTCCAACAATTTCGGTTTGCGCAACGACTTCAAATCCATGGCTGCTCTGAATGCTGCTTTCTCTACTGCTTACTATTGTCTTGCCGCAAACTAACCCGGCAGCAACGACAACCACAATTACCAGCTCTGTTTCTGACACTAACAAAAGCCTGGCAAAGCTCAGAAGAAGAAAGTCCCGCACTCACCAAACCTCGCAGGCAGGAATTCCGCGCAGTCGTTCCGCTGCAGGCAACCAGTCGTCACACAGGGCTCGTTGCACTGCTCCCGGATCGTCGTTGAGCTGCTCAGCATACTGTCAACTGCATCTCTTTGCTGCTGGCCTCCGTTGTCGTGATCTCGCCGCTGGCAGACAGTTGTTTGAAGTCGTAGGCGATCTCACCGCTGGCAACCAGATATTTGGATCAGACTGCTGGTACGATCTGTTGGGAACTCGGCGCTGACGCCCGTGGTTGTACCTGGGTCGCAAGCCCCAAGGGTAGCGTTGGCCTGGCGGCCTGGGGTACAACTCGAAGCATCCGAAGGTCCCGGCAAAGCATGAGTCGACTGGTAACAACGAAACAACTTGTTTATTTTAACATCGCAAAGAGTTGGCGGTCAGGTTTGACCGAAGTAGAGAGACGGGAGAGCACTTCACTCAACTGAAGAAATCGGAGCCCTCCTCTGGCGTCCGGGGGCAGCTGTTTTTATACTCTCGCAGTTGAGGGCAAGAAGGAACCCCTCAAAAGACGAGCACGTGAATGTACAATGGGCTAATGGTGACGCACACTGTCGTAGCGATGCCGTAGCACCATGTCGTGGCGCTGCGCAAGATCTCGTAGCAACTGGTCGTGGCGCTGCGCAGCACACTGTCGTGGCGCTGCGCAGCACACTGTCGTGGCGCTGCCGATCGGACACAATGACTGTAACGAGAAGATGGTCCCTGCTTTGGCTTCGCCTGTTTCGGGCACAATGACTGGAACGAGATCCCTGCTTTGGCATCGCCTGTTTCGGGCCCAATAACTGGAATGAGATCCCTGCTTTGGCATCGCCTGTTTCGGGCACAATGACTGGAACGAAATCCCTAGGCGGTCGTATCGCCGCAGACGCGCCTGGAAACACCTGGCGATGAGTGTTGCGGTGACGACGATCGGGCCAAAATGTCCGCCGCCCCGCCGCCGTCGCGCCGGCAAAACCACGTGTCGCAGGCGAAACGCAACAGCACGGCCTTTCACACAGACTTAAAAAGTTGGCTCGTAGTTACGCAGTAAAAGTGGTATTATCGGCGAAAAACAAAATAGGTAGTGTGTGCTCTAAGGTTAAAAATAAGTTCGAAAGAAAGGATGATGCAAAGAAAGAATGTAGTGTTAAACATCCGCACAAGAACCAATTTGTTGATTGCGCGATGAACGTTGTTTATCAGATCCCTATGACGTGTGGTCATGTGTACGTAGGGCAGACTGCGAGATGCATTAACACGAGGTTAAGGGAACACTTGTCCAGTCTGAAAGGTCGCCCTAGCACGCATGTGGCAATGCATTGCCAAGAACATGATTGCTCCCCCTGTCTTAGTAGCACCAACATTTTGTTTAGGAATAGGAATCAAACCGCGAGGGAAATTGTGGAAGCACACTGGATTGAAAAACAAAAAAGAAAAATGCATCAGCCATCCATCGGTTTCTTTGTTGGATAAAGAAAATTCACTTCTATCATCACATCTTTAACACCTTTTATCGTAAGTGGATGTTTCATGCACCTTGCTGTTCTTATATTGACCGGGTGGCTTTGGTCCACGTCTTTGTTTTTTATCACAAGTGGTATATGTACTGTAGTTGTGCTCTCTTGACTTGATCGCGCAGATCTGTGTGTATTATATGCGCTATAGGCGTGCTCTGTTTGACTAGATCGCGCAGATCTGTGGGTATTTAAGCAGGTGGTTCTTCAAAAATTAAACCAGTTGTTAGAAAGCGCTTGTCCTTGTGTTTCTTCTATTCTTCGTCCCTGTTTGTTTGCGCACAATAAGTTTTAAGATGAATTCGTTCCAACTAGGCCGACTCGCAGTCTTGCGTTAGTTTCTCTGTCCTCTTTGAACCTTTGAACCTTGAACCTGCAGAACAAGCGATGTGTACGCCGGCTAACGCTGGGAGGTTGGGCCCTTTAGGAAAGATTGCATCTTCAGCTGGTGGCTTGCAAAATCTACCGGGCCTGTGATCTAGAGAGATGGAGTTGCAGCATACAGATCAGATTCGAGTTTAGCAGCCTGCTGACCGTTGCATCCCTGTAAACCACGAACGTCTCTTCAACGTCTATAATTGATCTAAACATCAAAGTCTTGAAGTCAAATACATGTTACGTCTCGCGTACGTGCGGCTTTTATAAGAAAAAGCGTGGCTGTTTACAGGTTGTAGTATCCGCATGATTGTTAAGCTACTAGACAATGCATTGTGGATGTACATAGGATATCATTCAAGCACCGATTGGTAGGTATACTTTATTGGTGCACACAGTTTTAACAGTATCGCCTAAAGTTCGTCCATGTATATTATATATGATTTATTGGTTGAGAGCATCGCACGCGTAATTCGAAGACGTGCGATCCTTCCTAACCAGCGGCAAGTTGTCTTTTCATCAACTTTCATTGCCATTAATTTATCATGTCTTAAATTCAATCGGTAAGTAAAAGTTATTTCCCCCATCTTTCCTTGGTGACTTTTTTGGCGTCTCATGATATGATTAATAAATATCGGGATCCTCGCTTAGCCCCCTTTCTTCTCCTTCACACACACACACACACACACGCACACACACACACACACACACACATATATATATATATATATATATATATATATATATATATATATATATATATATATATATATATATATATATATATATATACATCACATGACCGCCTCATGTATTTTGTAAGGACCTGAAAAACTCTTTCGACCACACATGAATAGTTGTGCTCCCAGAGGCGCTTTTTTCTGTTTGCTTATGAAAAACATGTTTTCTCACTTGTTCAAATTATAGTGTATGTCTATATGTCGATCATGTTTGCATGTAATAAGCTTGCATCTACTCTCCTATTTTCGCGCACAATTTACTCTTAAAATGTGAGCTAATTCAACAATATACTTGTACCAGGTTTGAGGTCCTGAGAAATAGGGACTCTGCACGCCCGCGTGGCAGGCGTGCCTGACCACCTACGCGTTCACGCGAAGTATCTGATCTCGCTGTGTGCCGTTCTCCCTATTGCAATCTTGTGTTCTATTTACGGTCCGTTAATAAATATATGCGAAACTGTTTCCAAACAGCAATGTGAATGTACAAAGTTTCATCTTGGTAACCCGGTTACAGCGCATTTTAGCCTTACACTAATACCCAAAGAATGTAACAAATATACAGTAGAGACATTTATGTAAAATCTTCTCAACGTAAAAAAGAGGACTTTTGACAGCACCATCAACGTTATTTTCACGTAAACTAGAGAAATCTCAACCTCCACTGGAAGTGTTGAATCTCCAACTGATGCATCTAATTTATCCAGACAATGTTCTTGGTTTATAAGAATGTTCTCATTTTAGCCACCGTGGTACATATAAATAGGTATTTCGTAGTAGGTCCAAAAAAAAAAATGTCGCGGTTCTTGGTCGCAATCAAAACTTAGCAGGAGGGGCGCACAGTTCGTGCTAGGCTCGAGGCGGTTGGCGCAATTCGAGTTGGTTGTTTCGTTAAGTTTTCTTACATAATCTTATCCCTACTAGTCGCTCCAGTACAAGATATACTTTTGCAAGTATTGGTAAAGTTTACAAGCCTGCAGATACTTCTGCAAGTCTGCAAGCATAACATAAGTTTGCAATGCCAGCGGAAGATAAACACTTGTAACGAGGAAGCTTGACAATCGCGTGGCTCAATCCACTGACAAAGGGGTTTGAGGCGGAGAGATTCGTGAAGAGAGTAAGTAAACTCACTCTCCCTGTCTCTGCAGGCGTACGTGTAAGCACGCGTGTAACACGCGAGGTATCCTTGTCACAGGATCGAGCGAGAAAAGCTTGCCTCAGCTTCCGAACAATGCGCTTCGAAATGAAAGTGCATCCCTTACAAACCATACGAGTTGTAACAACCATGAGTGAGACCGGTAAATTCTTCAAGATTGTCGTTCGAGATCATCGACAAGCCGCAGACGTCAAGGAGAGAAAAGACGTCGGCACGAAGAAAAAAAAAGTAAAATCACGTTGACCGCGCATATAGTATATGAAGGAACGGCGTTCTTTGCCAAACTGGTCACAGCGAGCGTGCCGCCTCGGCCCACGCGCTATTCGCAAGCGTGTCGACGCAGAACGCGAAGCGCGCGCGGGAGCGGGCTCCAAATTCGTTTCTCAACCACTCTTTCTCCCCCTCTTCCCCCCTCTTTCTTTCCTCGTTTCTTTTCTGTCCGTCAAACGATCGCGAGTCTGAGCACGAGGGAAGGAGCGAAAAAGGCGAGCAAGCGAGCGCCAATCGCTCATCATCGTCACCTTCCCCCTCAGAGAGTACCGCTGGGCAGCCAGCTGGATGGCTCGACGAATATCCGTCTCCCCTCCGCCCTTCCACAAGCCTCGGGTCGCGAGCACAAAGGCGTCCCTCTTTTTCTGATCTCTCCGCGGCTCCAAGTCGCGAGGCTACAATAATTCGAGGAGGAAAATGGCTGCCTCTCCTCGCACCCAGGCCTACAGTTCTCAAAGGACGGCGCTTGTTTTCGACGATGACGACGATGTCGTCTGCTTTTCTCGTAGTGTCGTCTGGCTGCCGCCTGATGCTCGCAGACGAAAAGAATGCCGGCGGAACGCGAAGTGGAAGGAGCCATCGCTCATGCTGGAATCTGCGATGGCGCGCTTCGTTCGCTCTTAATCACGTTGCACTTCGCAACTATAAGCAAAAAAAGCCTAATATTTTTCACTTAATTAAATGAAATGGCATTCTACTTGAAATCACAAAATGTAAGGAATGGGGCTGCAGATACTCGAATTTTTTTTGTATTGCGCATAATAAATACATGTAAATGTGTTCCAGTGCAACAAATACTGTTACCAGAAACAGTGTTCCACACACCTGTAATCTTTATCGAGAACATTGTTTTACCGGAGACTTTCATCCGGAATAACTCTGTATAACACAGTTCCACGAATATACGTCAAAAAGTTCCAGTATATGTGGGAATATATGAAGATTACATGTAGACGCAATATAGCTTCCTATATGTTTGATTTTATGTCGGACGCCCTTCCATTTGCGTAAGTGAAAAAAATGATTACCAACATTTTGCGTTTCTCGTTGGAACCTAAGTGGAACGATATTAATTAAGAGAGCAGGGTGTTTATTTTTAGAGTTAACGGAATGCTCAAGAATCGCCTTTGGCATGTAGCACAATTCTGCAGATCGAGCAAGATTACTCTGAGTGGCGTACACTATATGTAGGGAAAATCAGCACATACAAAAAAACCGACGTATTGCTGAAACTTTGTTAATTAGCGTTTAAACTAATTGCATTATGGCATACGCCCCTTTGGGAATTGTAGCGGGTGATTTCATAAGGCATATCTACTTGAAACGAATACTGAGGATGGCGCCAGTTTCGAGATATGAGTTCCAAAATTTTGGGACCAATTACACTGGCGTTCCAGTTATTTCAGCGCTTCAATGCATAAAAGAAAAACAGTTATTCAGTAGAGTAAGTGAAACAGCGCCGCATATATAACACAAGTTTGACGGCAGTTATTTGAGAATCGGGGTTGGTTTCAATATATTTACCAAATAGATGCGCCTCGGAACTCGTCTTCAATTCTCAAATTTCAATATCTGCAGTAAAGTATATAGTTAAAGGTGTTCTGAGTCGGCGCAGCCCGATCTCAGAGGCTACGACCAACCACAACGTTGCATAGCCGCGCTGACCTACGGGAACAGGCGTATTCATCCGAGAACACGAAACGATCGCCATCATCGAGCCACCACTCACTCGAACGTAACTTTCCTGTTAAATGCAGCAAGCGCTTCCACGTCGATGACGCGGTGATTGGCACAACTGCATTTTACGCGCATTGGAAAACGGTAATTATTCTCAAGCGTTCTTTAAAAGCTTTCTCAAAGAAAGAAAAAAAGAAAGAAAGAAACCCCGGGCACTGACCTTTGACGCTCGTGATTGACCTTTTCTGTCCGATCATTGACCTCTCGACCGGGATGACGATGCGCACGCACCGCGTGCGAGAACAAAGAGCTCATTTTCCCAGGAGCCAAAGCCCTCGTTTAAATAACCTGCGAACAAGCGCAGAGAACACCGCGAAAGAAAACAGTGCTAAGGGGAGAAGAATAACAAATAACCACAAAGAAAATGACTCCAGCGCCGACTAATAACCACTCGTACAAGGGGAGTCTATATGACTACCGCGTGTTCGGTGTAACGGTCGTCTTTGCGCGCTCCGTGTTTAGAGGAAGCCTAAATGCTCGCGTGACGTGAAGGTATGTATATATATATATATATATATATATGTATATATATATATATATATATATATATATATATATATATATATATATATATATATATATATATACAGCATGCGTAAACGATTTCTTTATTATTTGCTGCAAAAAAGTACCACGCTATTTACAGTGGCCTCTGGGATGTTGATGATGGTGATGCCTTTTGGAAGTGCCATCTATTCAAGAACGACATTCCTATATTTCCATCGTCATTTTTGTCGACTACAATACTGCTTACTTTCATTTACCAAATACATGCGTAGACACCACCAGTATGAGAGTCTCCTTGGTGCAGAAACCTCTCTACCTGACCAAACTTACATCCCCATCCCTGTTTCTTGTACTCGAACTGTAAGCGACTAGAATCACCTACCCATTTTCCCTTCTGGCTTGAAAATTTGAGCCTGATGGAAGGAAACATTATGTACGAATAAAAATTCCTCCCAAGATCCACGCTCACATGGTTGTTTTTATGGATTAAAATTTAGGAGTGCCAGTTACATTTAAATGTGAAAATGTGCCCCATTATACAAGTTGGCGTGTTAGAGTGCACTTAGGCACCATCATCATCATCACCAGCGTCAGCGTCATCATCAGAAGCATGATAATCTGCGCCTACCCTTTAAGGACAAACGGGCAACTCGGATGTCCTTCAAACTTCCTTCCCTTAAAGGAACGCAAAGGAGTTTCACCTGAAAGGAGTTGGCTCCGTGTCCCACGGCCTATAAGCGAAGTTTTGAAAGCTGCCGCTGGGGGCCCAATGGGCGCTGCTCACCTCGTACGCAGTCATGAAAGAAACACGTTATATATTGCTAAAAAGTTTTGGTTACTTGTCTTTTCTTACAAAATCGCGTTGACCAAAACAACAAAATATGGCGCAGTCAGGGCAAACGCAGCAGCCATTCCGAGAACGCCCGGTTCGAGAGTCGAATGTAGCTGCTCAACTCAAATATCTTTGTCAGCGCTCAAATACTATACTATATGCAATAAAAACAGTTATAATTGCTGGTAAAAGTGAAATTAATAAAAATGAGGGTGATTTCCTGACTCGAAATTCAAGCACGCCGGGAACAAGAGTACTCTCTTCAGTCTGCAAGCGAGATCTTCCATCTCCTTTCGCTAGGAACTTCCTTAAACTTCCTTTGCTAAAGGACTGCCGTGTGACACGGCGCGCGTCTCCCTCGAGATAAAGACGTCCTTGGTTGAAGGGAGTTAAAAGGATTTTAGCCGCGTCCTTGTGACAGGGGTATTAGAAACTCCCTTTTTGTAGGAGCGACTGCTTGGCCAGCGCTTGGCTCCATCTACCGCGCTCTAACAAACGCTCGACACCCCTAAGGGTGTAAATCAATTTGCGCGCCCGACCCTGAGGGTACTGCCGCTGGTGGCATCCTACACCTGGTGTACTAATGTAGCACCCCGGATTAGGAGTGGCCAGCAAAGGAAGCTTAGGTCTCATTTCGACCGTGTCCGCAGCGCACATAGACCTAAGGAGATCAGGGACACGCAAATAGTGAAAGAGTTAGTTTTTAAAACTATCTGCCCGTCCTTATTATGAGTAAAACGAGAACAACGTAAATGCGGGAGCCCCGCTTTTACCTTCCTCTCGTCTTGCTCGTCGTCTTGAATTTCCATCTTCCGCGCCTTCCCCGTGTTTTCCCCGTCCTTGTCATGTAACTTCTTAATTTTGTGTGCGCCGTGAACACCATAGAAAAGTACCGTTGACGAATAGCCCTAGCTTCAACACTTGCATATATATTATATTTAAGGTGTTACGGCGAACCCTTAGACACACATTTCTGACGAAGTGCACGCTCTTTCTTTCTTTTTCGTTTTTACATAGTTCGCTATAGCTTAGATGGCCACACCAGAGAGTAACGCATGGTATCACTGTAAATGGGAGTTATTAATGACATCCAGCCAAGACTCCTTGGCTGCGCAAATAAGAATCTGCAAAAGCCAATGCAGTTTCGTGCACGCTTACGTGTGTGAAGTGTTTTCTTGCGCACATGCTATTATAGGACACCAGGAAAGCCAACACATTCCAGTAGTGGGCGCAGTTAACTCTTTGAAAATGGAAGAAAATCATGGACCGGAAGTTACTCTCCCTGAGGGAGTCTCGAGCACTGTCTTCATGTATGCTTTACCGTACACATGCGCTGAACGTGGTGCAGTAGTTTCCTTTAAAGTGACGCTAACGAAATAAAGTTGGATAGGTTGGCAGATCACGGGTCTTCAACAGCAAACAGGCAAGTCGTACCTAGAACGGATGTTTGGTATGTCAAAAACAACGGAAAACACGAGACGCGGGCGACGCCTTCGCATTGAAACACCATCAACTTATGGCGAAATAATTTGCGATTGCATATCAACACACTTGGAGTTGTCACGCACACACACACACACACACGTGTGTGTGTGTGTGTGTGTGTGTGTGTGTATTTCACACACGCATCTTTTGTCGACTTTGGCACTCCTAAAGATAATGCATTAATATCGTAGTTTTAACTGATTTAGTATTTCTAGTTAACATGCCCATCAGCACGCTCAGTTGAAGATGCCTCAATGGCCCTGATGTTTGTCCTCTGCCAAGAAGCAGGCAACAAACAATGTATGATAATCTGCATTAAGAAAAAAGAAAAAAAGAACGTGTTTATTCTTCGCACAAATTTTCAGAAATGGGTACAATATACACAGCATTCGCAGATTCTTTAGGTTCCCCATTGGGCCGCTTTCAAAGGATGCGGACGAATAAACTTGTCAGCTTACCAAGCGGTAATAACTACATGTGGGATGGTGTGCTTTTAACACTGTTATGTGTATTAAAGCCCCATCAGCTGAGATTCAATACACACAGGCTTATATGGTATGATGCACTACATAAACGGCCCTTTCAACCACATTTGACTGTTATCACCCGAAGCTGCATGGCCGTTGACATAAACATTGTTCGCGCGTTCGGGCTGAGTGAAGAGCTATGGTAACATCAATAGAAACAAAAGTCACGTTTCTGTTTCGTTGAAGTCTAGCACCCATCGCTTGCAGGCCGTCTGCTCTCCTGTTAAAAAGCAGACGAACAATTCGCGTGCGCTCGTCTGCTTTGCGGACGACCAGACCAACAAACCACCGCGCGGCGTAAACTCGTTAATGGGCTCCTATTCCTCGCTCATTGGAGGGCGCCGACAGCTCGCCCGTCGTGCAGGCTAACGGGAAAGCAGTCCCGCAGAAAGATCAGCGATCTCCGCGGTAAGGGAGAGAACTCGAACGCTCTTCGGATGGGAGGTAAAAGAGAGGGTGGGCGTCTGCTTAACGTCGAGTTTACGGCCAACACGCTTTCTCGGTTCCCCCCCCCCCTTACCCCTCCACACTTCGCCTTATAGCGCCGAAGAAACCACCACCGCGAGGGCCGACCGACAATGGCGGTCCACTGTGACGGCTGTACGACGTGGTCGGCCGGCTTTAGGCAGCGCTTGTGTGGTGGTGTGGTGTGGTCCTCGTCGCCGGCGCGAGCAAGCGGCGATACGATACTGCGGCGAGCCAGCGAGCGCGCGCGCGAGCTCCTCGCGTGCACGCGCGTGTGTTTAGCGTACGCGAGAGGAGGACCTGACGATCCGCCGGCCTAGCGCGGGTATCAACGAGGGTTCTTTGTCTACGGCCGGGTCCGCGCGCTGTGAGCGGAGCAAACAAGGCCACCTCTTTGAGTCCACGGGCCGAGCGCCGCCGCCGCCGCCGCCTAGTCTTCGCCTCAGGTCCCGTAGTGTCTCGCTGGTTGCGCGGCTTCACGGCAGTGTTGTTTAACGGAGGGTTGCGGGCTTGGCGAGAGGGGGGGGGGGTAAAGTAAAGAGGGATCGAGACCGCGGGTGAGAAAATAAAACCCCACGAGCCGTTCAACCGAGCAAAACTAGCCGAGACAAGAAAGAAGCAATCAGCTCCAAAAGAACAACGACTTCCGCCGGAAGAGTGCGCTCTGCTTTTTCCAGAACTACAGCCCTAGTCAGGCGTCCGAGCCGGCTTCTCTGCTTAGGCCTAGCGTTCCTTCCGCAGGATGTTCTGCGTTATGATCAGCGAGGGCGAGGCTTAGAAAGGTCAACTCCTTCTCGCAGATTGAGCGTGTGTGCCCTCGGTGATCAGTGACCGCGAAGACACGAACGTAAACACTGCCGATGCAGTGAGATCTTCCCTTTTTTTTATGTTCTGTGCCACGGGTCCTTGCAGCGCGGTTATAACGGCTCTTGCAGCTGTTCGGCGGGAGGGAAAGCTGCGAAGAAAAGCAGCGACGATAGCTTATGGTACTCTGCGCACAGCGTTGTTCCACGAGTTCATTCGCAACGTCGCTTGAATGAAAAAGGAGTGAGTGACAAATCAGGCGGTTGATAGCTCTCAATCGCGATTGCGTAACGAGGAAGCGTCTAGCTCTGACCCGGAACATTAGGCCAGCGATTTGGTGAAGACCTGAGACTAAAAAAAGAACCAATCTCCAGACATTTTCAGACCTACTTTACATATCATCATCATCATCATCATCATCATCATCATCATCGTCGTCGTCGTCGTCGTCGTCGTCGTCGTCGTCGTAGTTGTGATTATTATTATTATTATTATTATTATTATTATTATTATTATTATTATTATTATTATTATTCTAAACAGCCTATTTTTATGTCTACTGCCGTACGGAAGCCTATCGCTCCAATTACCCTTGTCTTGCACAAGCAGATTCTATCTTGAGCCTGCAAGTTTCCTAATTTCATAACCCCACCTAGTTTTCTGCCTCCCTTCCCTTGGCACCCATTCCGCAACTCTAATGGTCCACCGATTATCTAGCCTATGCATTACACAGCCCACCCAGCCCTATTCTTTCCCATTGATGTCAGCTGGGTTAGCGCTACCCCCTTTGCTCTCTGATCCACACCTCTCTCTTCCTTACTCTTAACGTTATGCCTAACATTTTTCGTTTCATCGCTCTTTGCGGAGTCCTTAACTTGTTTTTAAGCTTCTTTGTTGACCTCCAAGCTTCTGCCCCATATGTGAGCACCGGTAGAAGGTAATCATTGTGCACTTGCCTTTTTAATGACAGTGGTAAGCTCCCAGTCAGGATTTGATAATGCCTTCCGTATGCACTCCGACCGATGTTTATTTCTCTGTAAATTTCATACTCGTGATCAAGGCCCCTGTGAGTAATTGCCCCCCATAAACGTACCCCTGTACAGACTATCCGCATACCGTGAGGCTATATCATCTTGCTTCACACCTGCCGCGAAACTTTCAACTTTTCCTTGGTGCCTCATTCAACCAAACATCAACCTTACTATACCTGGCGTCCGCAAAAAAAGCAGATATGTCATCGCCGGCTCTTAAACAACTTACCTTACTCCTATTATAAGAGAAATACCAGTATTAACCCCGCATATACACCGACGGCTCCGTCCTGCCGAAGAGCTTTACCGCAGCTGCCGTCATTCCAGCAAAAGCCACCACTATCAAGTTGAAAACATCTCACTTGACAACGTCGACGGCCGCAGAAAGAGCAGCGCCTTGAGTCGCACTGCACTTTATTAATGACGAACCAACACCCAAATGGTCGATTTTCTGCGACTCGAAGACGGCACTACAATGTTTATTGTCAGTCTTACGGCACGGTCCCCATTAACAGTTGGTATTTGAAACCACAGAATCCATACGACACCTGACTGAGAAAGGACATGAAATAATTTTTCAGTGTCTACCGAGTCACTGTGATATCATCGGCAATGGACGTGCCTGTCAGGCTGCTCGTTCAGCTCATGTAGAAGACAACCGCCTATCTGTCCCACTGTCTGTAGTACAGATGCTGCCAGGATGATCCGCCTACTTGCACGTCAGTGCACTACGTCAGAGTGGAATGAACCACATTTTATGCACGCCCGTTTATACACCCTGGATCAAACCTAAAGCCTCCGACTTCCACCACGACTTCCCCGAAGAGGCAAGGCCCTTTTGTGCAGGCTATGGTTGGCCGTCGCTTTTAACAATGCCTACGCGTTGCGCATAGAGGGGGCCGACACTGCAGCATGTCGCAATTTCGGCGACGTGGAATGCTGCATCAGAATGCCTTGCAAGAGATATTGTGCTTCATGAGATCAACCGGCCTGTGGGAACTCCTGTGATTGCGACGCCTTATCTGTTACCCGTCTATGTTTGTTTCTTTCATGACCTTCTTTTCTTCTCGCTCTTTGTCGTCTTTACAACCCCTATATCCCCCACCCCAGTGCAGGGTAGCAAACAGGAGACTCACCTCTGGTTAACCTCCCTGCCTTCACTCTCTCTCTCTTTCTCGTTCTGTACAGACTATAAAAGAGGCTAACTGGTGATCCTGCTTGCGACCTACTTAAGGTCCCTTGAGGGTGCAAGTCGGTTTACAGCGTATGACTTTTCTCAAAGGAGAGATAGAATGCTAGGAATAGTACTTCAGGAGCACGTGATGTGAGGATTTTGGAAGTACCTGTAGCGACATAGCGACGCCCCAGCTCTCGATTAGCGCATGGTTACGTGCACAGTTTTATCGATGGTTCACTGACTAATTTTAACGTCCCAAGGCTGTGTGAATGCTATGAAAGATATTGAGGTGTATTACGAGTAAGTGTGAACAACCGTAGTTATTTAACGTGCATGTACCTAAGCTGAAACACGGAGACATGTCTGCATTACTCCTCCGCGACACTACCAGCTGCTGTTGCCCCGAAGTCAAATTCGGATCGTTGCACACAGCAGGATAACACGTCAATCATTGACACACCACTGACACGGCAGCCACACCAAACGAACAGCCATACTCAAGGCCGTCGTGTTCCAGGCGTTTCTCAAAGTGAGAAATGCCTTAGCCTTCTCGGACCCAGTGATTTCATTTGGAACCACACAATTTTCACTGGATTTCATTGGAACCACACCCGTGCATAAAAAAATGCACCCATTAAGATATTCAAAACCAAACTGCTGTATATCATATTGACCGCAAATAAAGACGGGGACAGCGGGAGAGAAGACATAAACAACACGGGTGGTAACATTCCACTGTTTTATTCACGGCAGCCCGTGGGCATACATAGACATATAGAACGTGCGCAGAACGCAGCACGCAAGAACACTCATCAGCTTAGCGTGGCAACCAATTATAAAAAAATATCTATTTCCCATTGAAACAACCTAATGGAGGTGTCACTAACCCAGTCTTGGCCTTTCTTTTTATGTGATAACCCTCCATCAGTTCGCGTGCACTCTGGTCCTGGCTTCTCCACAGAATCTTTATCTCCTTAAAAAGAGGTGCACAGTGACAGGCATTGCAGTGCGCAGGCAAGTGCGCCAGTTCATCTTTCGTTAACTTTTGTTCATGTTCCCTGGCTATAGATCATTGAGGCACCGTCCTGTCTGCTCTATGTAGGACTTGCTACACGCCAGGGGGATTTCGTACACAACTCCTACATTGCATTTTGCATACGGCTTGGTGTGGTTCTTGCCACAGCCTTGTCTTCCTTTAGGATCACGGGATGTGCGGGGGCAGCGCCGCGCCAGCTTAAAAGGGGCTGAAAAGACAAGGGGGACTCCAAACCTGCCTGCCACCTTCCTTAGGTTGTGAGTGACCGTGTGAATATACGGCACCACTTCAGGTCTTACGGCCATAGTAGTCGTCCTCACCCTTGCTTTGCTTCTTTTCTTCTATCATGATTTGATATGATATGCAGTAAACACCAACTAGGCCAAACTGAGGTTCTTCTCAAACTGCTGTACTTAGAAAGATCAGGCCTTTTGTTTGCGCAGGCTAACAACCTTGCACATAGTAGTCAACTGCTGACTATTTAGTGTTTAATAACGCGAATCCTTTGCTTCGATGGTTTTCTGCACACGAACGCACCACGTCGCTCTCACCACAAATTCCAGCTCGGAAGACACATTTCGAGATGTTTGGTTTTGCGAACACTTACTGTTTTTGAGCTTGAAAAAAAAATGAACAGCGTATACGATGTATTTTAAAAACAAATGGCGCGTGAGTTTCGTGAAAACGTCTGACACTAACGTCATTCTTTGGCATTGGTCATACATTTGACCGAGGTGGTCTTCACGTCAATCTATCTTTTTTGGGACACGGACTCATGGTTCCGGAGAAAAAGAGGTAAACACAAATATAGACATTCGTTACTACGTGAGCATCCCCACAATTACGGCGGCAACTGCGGCTCTACGTAGTTGCCGCTTAACAAGTCACTTGTTTCCAGAAGCGAAGCCGATTAAGAGGTCGCGAGGACCGGCCGAGGTGGGGGGGGGGGGTGGACCGCGAAAATGCTACGGTCGTGAACGGTTTATATGGCCGCGTCGTGCTGGCATAACGACAGCAAGCGCCGCTTCCCCAAACACACACACCCGCGCACGCACAAAGACACAAGCACCGCATTTGTTCACCGCGCGAAACGGAGGACCGTGCGAAAAAAAAAAACGAACGCCGTCATTTCCTGCGACGCCCAACCAGGGGGCGCGCAGGTCGATCTGCTCACGGCTCCTTAGGCCCGGCGCGCGCGTGAGCCGCATCGCACACACGAATCAGGACGTCAGTCGCGGAATGCCCGCAGCGACTTGGTGCGACCCTTCTCGAAAGCTCCCAGATGATCATCAGCGGCTTCCTTTGTGAGCGTGCGCCGCTGTAGGACGCGAGAAGAGCAAGGCGAACACACGGCGCTGCACTGCAAGGGAATGCCGCCACGCACCCCGCGCGATCCCCCCCTTTTTTCTCAGCTAGGCCGGCGCAACTTCCACTTCCTGTCGCCTCTCAAAGATGGCGGCGGCGCAGAGCGTCCTAGCCGTAGGCGGACGATTTGCTTCGCGGGAAAACAGCTGCACACGTGGGGGCGTGCTGATCGTTTTCAAAGCCAGCCCGCGAAAATCGCACCTCGAGAGAAACCGCCGCACGCCTTCACGGGACGCGCCAGCGTAAACGCCGCTGCCTGATGCGCAGGAAAGCCGCGCGCGCGTCTGAGCGCAGCTAAGCCTAACAGGTCGAGAGCACGCGCTCGCCTCTTCCTGTGGGCAGGAAGCGCCCCTGTCACTGCAGTCTCCCAAAGCGACTGCTCTCACATCCGCTGGCTACGCACGTCGCTGCGGTATATATCCTAGTTTTCCTTTCTCTGCTATGCACACAAGCCCACAAACACACACACCTCGAAACGTCAAAGACTATCCGGCCCCTCTCTCTACCTTCAGGTCTTCGAGGGTCGCGGAAGGCACACGTCTTCGCAGATAGCGCCTACGCGTCTAGTACTATATACCGCGCGTTCTTAAGCACCGTATAGGCTCGGGAGTGGGACGTTTGGTGGAGGCAGGAGTGAACCATATCTCGCGGCGAGCAAGACGACCATCCGCCTTCCTGTCGCGTCTCCCGACGACCATGGTGGACAAGGCGGAGGTCCTGTATACATAGTTTCACCACGGCAGGGTGGCTCGGCGAGGGCGCGTCGGGAGGGAGGGGGGGGGCGGGGTAGGCGCAAGCCCTAGGAATGGACCCGGGCCGCGGGTCGACTTGCGACGGCAGGGCTCCTCGTGAATTCGGGCCCCGGGCGCACAGGCATGCGCCCGAGATCATTCATCAGTGTCACAGCCACGGGCGGTTGCCTTGGCACGCTGAGCGACCGCGAACAAAGGGGTCCCGTCTTTTTCCCCCGGGCTTCTGCGCAGCGTCTGAAGCTCCGGCTGCTGGCTGCGTGATGCTCCGCATTGCTTGCTTTCCCTCTCACACTCTCTTCCTCTCCCGGCCACGTCTAGCGTTCAAGCCGCGGTCTTGGAACCGTGTGGCCAGGCGGTCTCCCGCGCAGTCAGGAAAGCGCGTCAGTTCCTCTGGGACTCGCGGGAGCCTCAGCGGGTGTGACGTGTATATATATATATATTCCTGGAAAACGGCGGTAGCTCCCAGACTTGACGGCGATTTAAGAGCTTCGCGCCGGCAAGTAAGCTACATGCGTAAGCTTGCTCTCGACAAGGCCAGTCCCAGAATTTATGTTCACAGTGTGTATTTCCGTACGTGGGATTAACGGCGGCAGCTCCCTGATTCGAAAGATGCCAGAGCAAACACATTTGGACACTTTTATACAGAGCTCTGCCGAGGCTGCTACTCCTGGTCCTTCGGTCGGGGCGGTTATTTGCGGTACACAGGGCGCAGTCTTGGTATATAGACAAAGCTACTGTCGGCGCTAGCTCAATGTGTTGGTCGTACTACGGCACTAAACCGTCGCCCTGTAATGCAGCCCGCCCGCCTGTGAGTCAGTAATCTGAATTACGATTTGATCTACATCGTAGGTCTCTTGCTTCCTCCGTTCCTGCGCCAAGCTGTACCAATGGTAGACTTTTCAGCTGCCGTCACGCAGCCGGATGTGTTTTTTTCCCTTTTTGTTATGGTTGGGTTAGCCGCTGGCCACCAGCATCGGTTCACGTTGGTTAAACACCCCGTTGACTTCCTCATCCTCACATCATCTGGACAAGACAGTCATCCGGTGACTGTAGACCTGATGTGCAGTTGTTCTTAAGTTCGAAAGTCAATGCGTTTATGACCGAATCCATATCTCAGTATAATATACGGTAAAACGTCTACAGAGCACGCGCAGGCACAAAAGCCACGGAATTTGAAAAGTATAGCGTATTCCTCACACTCATATAGGTCATCAGGTGCCGAATACAACGGCTCTCCTTATATTGGCTAAAAGTAAGTAACACTTGCTTCGGTCACTCCGCGTTGATATCGCGAGGAATGGCCGCCTGCTGATGCTATTCGTCCCGCGGAAGCGTAGTTGAGGCTGTCGACCTGCACAAGGCAGTATACAGTTATGGTGTCCGCCTGCAATTGTGCCCTCAACTCCCGCAGTTTTTACGAGCTCTGCAGTTATCTTATTGGTGCCTTTAATTTTTTTTTTGTAAATGAGGGCTCGTTAGAGGGCGTCGCGCCAAAGCCCAGCCATGTGTCTTGCGAAACGCTACGCGGCTACGAAACTTCATGGTCTTCACCTACCTTAGTTAAGTGCTGCTCATCTTTAGGCTTCTGTAGTGCACATATTCTGCAGAAACTGCCTACATGACACGTTGAACACAGCAAGATTGCATCGCGGAATACGAGTGAAAAAAAAACCCTTCCCTGCCGGACTATTCTTTACTAAAGTTTCTTCTTCTTCTTCTTCTTCTTCTTCTTCCCTAAGTGACTCGTTAAAATCAAGCTCGCAGATAGGCCCAAGTCCACGTTTTCCGTCGAGAGCCGAAGGATTCCGCACAGCCCCTAACAAGGCTCGTCGGTTGTCTGTCGAGCAACAAGCCAAGGCACCTCCCGCAACTCGACATGGGTGTTCTGCTGTCTCCGCTCGCATTCCCTCGTCGCCCCTAGCAAAAAAAATAAAAAAAATACTAATAATCTCCGGTCCCCAAAAAAAGAAGAGAGTTCCCTCAGTCCCTGTCATGAGCTCTTCCTTTGTCCTCGTTGTCGTCTCGGGAACCCCGAAGCGCTAGACCGACGACGAACGCGGTAGCACCGGGAAGCCCACACTCGAAGTTTTCACTGCACGGCTTCCGGGCGTCTAGGGAGCCATGAGTGGTGCGGCTTTGTGCACCCCCCCCCCCCTCCTTCCATCGCGGTGTTCAACCCCTTTTTACGGAGGACGCCTCCACGGGGTGATGACATCTGTGGTCTTTTCTGGCATCGCGATGTGGTGTTGTTTCGCAGCGCGCCTGTTACCGTCAGGGACGAGCCCTTCATCGCTTGACTATACCTCCCCCCCCCCCCCCCTCATTCTCCGAGGGTTGTGTTTGTTTCTCTGTTTACATAAGGGCTTTCATTCGCTATCTACGAGCTCGACATATAATGGGCTCCAATTGTCCGGAGTCGCCAAAAAGCTCCGCGCTGTTTTTTTTTTATTTTTTTGTGTGGAAAGCGCAACCGCGGATGCCGGCAGCGGTGGCGACGGTAACGCGTCGACGGGGTCCTTCCAGTCGTGCCGGAAACATAGTCGAGAGCTTTACGAGCCCTTGTGACGCAATTCCGAAGGAAGGAGCGTGGTTACTAAGTAGATAATCGACACTTAGTAACCACTGTGGGAGCCCCCTTCACTATGGTGCTCTCTGTTCACTAAGTTGTAAGAATTGTGAACATGGAATCTGAAAAGAACTTGACATGCCTATCAATTCTTGATTTGAATGGTACACGCTGTCGGTCAATTCACTTGCTGTTTGTAATTGCCAGTGATTTATTTGTATGAACGTTTGTGACTGCCGTGAAAAAGACAGTGTGTGGCATACACTAGGATTTTATGCTTTATAGGTGGGCGGTCGTCATTGTTGGTTTTAGTCGTTAGATTTTCTTGAACTTAAACCTAACAAAACGAGAACGTTATAGGCGACCGAAATGCACAGTGTGGGAATATTGACGAGGCTCGCGTGATTGGAGAAATTAGATTCTGGGTTCTCACGCGCCAGAACCACGATATGATTATGAGGCACGCCGTATAGGGAGGGACTCGGGATTTTTTTCAACACCTAGGGACCTTAAACGTGCACCTCGGTCGATGGAACACGAGGACTTTTTTTTTGCTTTTTGGCTTCATCGAAATGCGGCCACGCCGTGGCCGGGAACCACAACCACGGTGGGTGAGGCTCGCATATTGCAAGATGTTTCGGTTAAAGCGAACAAGTCAATACTAACGTTGCCTTGATAGTGCGTACCGTTTCACCCTATTACGCCCAAACAAAGTTTGACACGAAGGAAAATCGGAACAAGTTGGTGACCTTCATTTCCGGCCACAAAGGGTAGACTTCCACCACGAACAGGTTATTTGAGTTAATTTTTAATTAGTACAGTAACCAGCGAGTAATCGACTCTCTGAATTATCCACAACTGAAAGCTCTCTGTACCAAAAATGCCACTTAAGCGTTACGTTTCCCGTGCTTAAATCAGAATGCTGAAGTATCAAAACAGGGCAGTGTCCATACGTATTAAACGCCGGGGATTACAGGGTTAAACAAAACGCAATGTTTGGCTCTCGGTCCATGACAGGTTATCGTCTCTGACAAGATAGAGTGATCCCTGAATGCTAGGTCGCCAGTATTATACGTTGCTGTGGTAACGGTGCCGCACGCTGGCCTTAAACGCAGCGTATTCTTCCGAGACCCTGAGCCGGAAGTGCGACGTCGCGCAGGCTTGGCAATATGGAGCGTTGCAAGGACATAGCAGAAGTCAAGTGTAGGGGTCGAGCGAATATTAGGAAATTTCGAATAACCAATCGGATAACTTAGCATTCGAATCAGTCCTCGAATCAAACACTCCCTAATGTGCTGCGCGCGAATTCATTTATAATTGTTCTCGAATGTTTCAAAAACGTCGACTGTACCCAAGTGAACATAAAATTTGAGCAGATGTCTGCGAGCCAGGCCGTCTTTTTCTGTAGATCAGCTGTTTTGTCCTTGTTTCTGCGTACATCTTTGGAAAGCGGCCATGGTTCGTGGCGCTGATACAAGTTGACGTCTCTGGGACTCTGCCCGGAATGGCGACTTCAGCGGTGGCTGCGTCTAGGAAGCGGACCGGCCTCCAGAGCGACACCGACGGCGGCGATGACAGCAACGTCTACTCGCTCAACAGTGAGGACTTCTCCAATGACGCCGTCGAGCTTGTGCGGAGCCGCAAGGCGAAACGAAGCCACACCACCAGAGCATCCATGTCTTCGAGCACTCCAATGGTGGGACCAACTCGGAATACCGCAGTCAGTACGATTCTATTTGTACCAGAACTCGCTACAGACAATCTGAGGCGACTCCATAGACAGTCTGTGTCGGTGCAACTGGAAGGGGTGGCGCCAGATCAAATCACAGACGCTAGAATCAACACACGAAATAAATGTGTCGGCTATTGACGTCACAGATGAGACTACGCTGAGAAATTCGACTAAAGTTACAGAACTAGGTGGCGCAAAGCTCCGCTCGTACATCCCCCAGAACAGCGGTTCAACTACTGGTGTCATCTACGACGTTGACGTCTCCATATCCAGCGCTGACTTGCCGATTCTAGTGAATCCTGCCGTTGATGGCGTCGCCATAACCCATGTGTATCGCCTCGGCACACCCCGCTGTGTGAAAATATTTTTCATGGCCGAGACTCTCCTCTCCGTTCGCACGTCATGACGGGCCAGTTTAGGCACACTGTGCGACCATTTATCCCAAGGCAACTCCAATGCCGCAATTGTATGAGGCTGGGTCACGTGAGCGCCGTGTGCGAGAACACGAGAGTTTGCTCACGCAGCAGCGAGCCCCACGCTGCAGACTCTTGTGCAGCCACGGTTCTCAAGTGCACCAGTTGCCTTGGGTCCCATGATGCTTCCTCGAAGGACTGCCCCAAAATTAAGAAGAAAATGTCGTACTTGAAGCAGATGGCGAGAGACAATTCGTCTCGTCGAGAAGCTATTGCGCCGGTTAGAAAGCGACGCTCCCGACACCGTCGGACTTCAAAGAACGCTGATGCTTCTGTGAAGAGTACGCCCCATCCGATAACACCTCCTCCTCTGCCCCTTAGGCCTGGCGCAATTCAATCTAAAGCTGACAAGGTCATGGCGGAGAACAATACGACTTGGTCCGCGCGACTAAAGCAACAGCCAAAGCCAGAGCAACAGCGGAAGTCACAACCGAAGCTGCAACCGATGCCACAGCCGATGACACAGCAGGAGCCGGAGCCAGGTCAAGTGATACATCTGTGCATAGCTGTAGATTGCTCGAAGAAGACCGGCAAGTGGTTATCATACTCCGATCTCCGGCCTCCCCCCCCCCCCCCTGCCCCCTCATGAATACTTTTCGAATGCTCTTGAATAACCTGCACACTCCGTCAGCGCGATGTGCAATGCTCTCAATTCAGTAATCGCAAGTCTTAAGTAAGCAACATGACGCACCCGCAGCATTCTATTCGCACTGAAGTCAAAAAGGCTGGGGTTTACCTTATTAATATATTGCCCCCGCCGTGGTTGCTCAGTGGCTATGGTGTTGGGCTGCTGAGCACGAGATCGCGGGATCGAATCCCGGCCACGGCGGCCGCATTTCGATGGGGGCGAAATCCGAAAACACTCGTGTACTTAGATCTAGGTGCACGTCAAAGAACCCCAGGTGGTCGAAATTTCCGGAGTCCTCCACTACGACGTCCCTCTTAATCAGAAAGTGGTTTCAGCACGTAAAACCCCATAATTTTATCAATATACTGCCACGTACTGCAACGTACTGCTGAAGTCTACCGGCTCCATGGTCTTCATTGCTGACTTCAACGTGTATCACCATCTATGGGGAAGCACCAAAATTAGCTTCAGACAGCAGAATGACGGCAGGTTAACGTATCGGCGGAGCACTTGCTTGCACTTGACTGACGTCAAAGCACTTTGCTGCGCGCGTACACAGTGTTTCCTCTATCCAACTTTCCTCTTCCTGTTCTCCTTTCCCTTCCCCCAGTGTAGTGTAGCAAACCACACGCTCGTCTCATTGACATCCCTGCCTTTCCTCTCTTTGGTATCTCTCTCTCTCTCTCTCTCTTGAGCAAAAGTATCACAAGAGAGAGAGAAAATGATGCAAAGAAAGGCGGGGAGGTTAACCAGAGGGAGTTCCGATTGGCTATACTGCACGGGGGGAAGTGTGAAGGGGGATAAAAAGAGAAAGAGAGCGGAAGGGGGAGATAGAAATAAATAGAGACGACCATGACCAAACCGCGTACACTACAGAGCGGTAGGGGGCGGCGTTCTTACAGTCTATCGTGAAGCCCCGCAGACCGCAGGAACCTTAATAACGCGAGTAAGGCCTTTAGCGTGGATGTTCTGTGGGAGTAATGACATAAAGCTTTCAGTTCTGATAGTGGACGATTTTCCAACTGGTCCAGTACTCTGCACAGCACTTGTCTCTGAGCACTATGTCACGGGCAGACACAGATAATATGTGCGAGCGTCTCATCGACGTTACATGTGGCGCACGTGGGGCCGTTGGCCATTCCAATAAGGAAAGCATACGAGTTCCTAAATACAACGCCTAGCCATAGACGGTACAGCATGGTCTGTTCACGTCGTAGTAACCCAGGCAGTAGGTGCATCCGTATGTCCGGAAAAAACGAGCGCAAACGACACATGGTGAAAGCGTTCGAGTCCCACAGAGGCAAAGTACATTCACGGGAGATCAGTCGCAGCCCAGCCGCAGCGTCTGTTCGCGAAAGCAGAATCAAGACACGTTGACCACTTTCATGTGCAGATCGGGCGGCTTCGTCGGCTTGGTCATTCCCGCTGATGCTGCAATGTCCTGGAAGCCATTGAAAGATTATGTTGTGTCCCTTGTCATGGCTGCAATGACACATGTGTAGAATTTCTGAGGCCAGTTGTTCATTGGGTCCGTGGCGCATTGGGCTTTGTATGCACTGAAGCGCTGCCTTGGAGTCACTAAAGACAGTCGATTGTTGCGGTGGTTAATGATTAATGAAATCGAGTGCAGCATGGAGTGCCGCAAGTTCAGCACCCGTTGATGGGGTCAAACATGAAGTTTTTATTTTAATTTCTTCAGATTTTGCCGGAATGATGACTGCAGCAGCCGAGCTGTTGAGCTTTACCGAACCGTCTGTGTAGACATGTTGCCATAATCTGTGTACGTTGTGAATACATTCCAAAGTTGCCTGTTTCAAAGCTCGCAACGGCGCTCCAGGTTTCTTTCTGATTCCTGTAATTGTCAATTGCACTTGCGGCTGGTGCAGACACCACAATGTATCTGAAACACGTGTAGCGGGCGTAAATTCTGATGGCAGGTAGGACTGATGTCTTACAACACTTTTGGCAAAAGTAGAATTTGGCCTCTTTGGTGGCAAACAAGCAAGATGGTGTGTGGGAATCCGAGTCAGGTGTCGGGTGTGTGCTCTCAGGACATCTGTATCTTTACAGACTGTCAAAACAGTGTCTCCGGCAATGGCCACTGTTGCAATCGATGACGTAGTTTTGGGGAGACCGAGACAAGTTCTGAGTGCTTGTGCTTGCACACTCTGATGTTTGCGGATATTTGTAGTGCAAGTATTTCCTAGTACAGGCAAGCTGGTACCGCAGGAAACCCAAAAGCAGTGTTTATATAGTTGAAACATTGATGGTACTGTTCCGCCCCAGGACTTCCCGCCGAGAAATGCGAGAAGGTCCACGATGGCGGCCAAACGCTTTGTCATGTACAAGACATGAGGGCTCCAAGGCAAGTCCCTATCAATGATGACGCCAAGAAATCGGTGCGTTCGTCTGTATCGTACAGTTTGGCCATTATTCCGCAAAGCATACGGGGCCATCGCTTTGCGAGTAAAGTCAACGAGTGCACATTTTTCAGGGGAGAGCTCCAGGCCTTGCCTTCTTAGGTATGTTGACAAGGCCGTTGAAGCCTTCTGAAGTCATGCGCGGACTTGTAGACGTGTCGCCCCTGAAGCCCATATGCAAATGTCGTCTGCACATACGGAGAGCTGAACGGTGTGCGGTAAGGAATCGACGAGACCAACGAGCACCAGGTTGAACAGGGTCGGGCTGAGTACTCCGCCTTTCGGTACACCACGACTGGTATAGCAAGACGGCGTTGGTCCGTCATTAGTCAAAAAAAAGAAAGATCTTCCATTCAGATAGCTGCGTATCAAGCGAAAGGCGTGTCCACCAATCCCGGGCATATAGTATAGACCTGAAACATGACTTACGTAATGAAGCAGGCCACGTCTCTCAGGGAATCAGACCTCATGGGATAAAAAAAGTTATCATTCGCGCTCTTTGAAGACATTTGTGCTTGCGAAGAAACTGCTTGTTTTCCGAATGCTCCATTTGTGCTGTTAACAATGCTTCATAACGTGCTACGGAATGACAGAAACTTGCTAACGTTAAGAATACTAGGACGTAAATATAGTTTTATTTTGTGGTAATGGCCTATTCATTATTCGAAAACAATGCGAAAAGTATTCGATGCACAATTCGATTCGGCTCTGCAACTTGCCGATTCCTATTTGACTGGGTCTAAAAAAATCGCCATTCGCACACCTCTAATTGCGATGTTTGACGTCAGCAAAGCAAGTCAGAGGATGTGAGAGGTGCTGCAGTTTGTGTACAAAAGCCTCAATTACGTCAAATTTAAGTTCTTTGACGCGCACCCGAAGAATGCTACACGAGCGCTGTTTTGTATTGCGCGCCCGTCAAAATATTGACCGCCGAGGGAACGAATTGAACTGATTGAACCCGCAGCGTCGTGGTCAGCAGAGAGAGAGAAGGATATAAGAAAGGCAGGGATTTTAACCGGTCAAGAGTCTGGTTGGCTACCCTACGCTGGGGGAAGGGACAAGGTGAGAGAGAGAGAGAGAGAGAGTACAGAGACGTGCACCGACAGTGTCGTCAGCAGGGTGAATGCCAAAAGCCATTGAGCAGGCGAAGCACGATCGATGTCTCGTGATTGCATTGAGAGAAATTCGTAGCCTTTAACAAGCCGCCTCGATCCGCACGTTATCACAGTCATGTTCTGGCATCAGTTGTAGAAGAAATACTTAGGCAAGTGCAGCAATCTGGGACTTCCGAACGTGCGGAAGGAAATAGTAACCGCGAGAAAAAAAGACCAACCGCGACACCTTATATTCATCGGCTATCGCACAACCTAAAGAAAATTGCCCGCCGAGGTAACACTGACGTGGTTTTTTCTGCACCTAACGAATTAATCAGCTTGTGCAGGAAAACAAGATTAGAAAAGAAAGAAAGTGCTCCTAGCTGCCAAGTGAAACACAGGAAGAAGTTTAGAGATTGCAAGACATCAATTATATATCGTACACCATTATAGTGTGGGAAGTATTACGTCGGACAGTGGGGCAGATGCATTAATGATAGACTGCGCGAGCACAAAAATAAAGTCAACAAATTGTATCAGATGGGTTTCTCTCCCTTCATTGTAAGCAACATAAGTGCTCCCGTCTCTTCGAATCAACAAGCATTACTGGTAAAAATAAGTGCGAACTCGCTAGACTTATAATAGAATCCGAGCAGATTGATGCCCTCGGGGATTCATGTATCAGCAAACCGTCATTGGCTCTCTCTGAAAAAGAACTGAAATTTTTGCGCATGGCTCAACATATCACTTACAAAAACGTTTCGCTCTGATTGTTTATCTGTTCACGTGGCTGTGACTCATGTTGGCTGAGTGTATAAGTACGACCTGGTTTTCGATAACAAACATTGGAAGTTAGCGCTGTGTGTGTCCCCTGTGTCTCTTCTTTTGTCTCGTCTTTTAATCGCGCTGCCGTACGCCCCTTGAAAATGCTTTCATCTTCTCATTTTCACAGCGAGCGTCTCAACATTAGCAGCCTTGATGTGCCATTAAAGTATAGAGTACAAGGATTTATTGGTAAGTTGCATGTTGATATACGTTCACGAGCAACATGACGCCTGAGATTGAAAAGATGCTCCACATCCACCGCCAAGGCCACGAGTGACGCTGGTCAACACTCCCGAAGCTAATCTCGTCCACACTATCCGCGCCAAAGGAAATGCGAATAGAGTGCGTTGCTCGAAGCATAACTGAAGGTATACTGTATACGATCGGCTTGGGAGACATTCAGGCGTACGTTCCCGCGACAAGATGATTTGCCTCGTCCCAGAAAAGGCTGTTACGATGAGCCTGGACATCAAGCTGTCAAGTGTGAGAAGCGTTCAAGCGGGTGCCCCATCTCGACATAATCGCCGTCTTCTCTGAAACAGCGTCACCCCTTTTATTCCCCCCAAAAGTATTGGGTTTTACGTGCCAAAACTACTTTCTGATCATGAGGCACGCCGTACTGGAGGACTCTGGAAATTTCGACCACCTGGGGTTCTTTAACGTGCACCTAAATCTAAGTACACGGGTGTTTTCGCATATCGCCCCCATCGAAATGCGGCCGCCGTGGCCGGGATTCGATCCCGCGACCTTGTGCTCAGCAGCCCAACACCATAGCCACTGCGTAACAACGGCGGGTCCTTTTATTCTCCAAGCTGACGCAAAGGGACGGACGAAGAGAAGAAAACCCGAAGTGCAGGAGGTCGTCGACGGCAGAACCTGACGAAAGCACTAATACTTCCACAGACTCCTCAGGAAGACGTCGACGGCCACAAGACCGCAATGAGTAATCAAGGGCGTCTTGGCCACCGCATGATCGACCTGTCAAGTGTGAGAAACATTCAAGCGGGCGCCCCCATGTCGACATAATTACCCTCTCCTGCGAAACGGCGTCCCACTTTTTATTTACCTAGCTGACACAAAGATAAGGACGAAGAGAGGAAAACCCGAAGGGCAGGAGGCCGTCGACGGCAGAACCTGACGAAAGCCCTAATACTTCCACGGGCTCCCCAAGAAGACATCGACGACCACAATACCGCAAGTGGTAATTAAGGCCGTCTTGACCACGGCATGATCGACCTGTCAAGTGTAAGGAAACATTCAAACGGGGGTCCCCATGTCGACATAATTACCCTCTTCTCCGACACCCTTTTATTCCCCAAGCTGACACAAGGAGAATGATGAAAAGAAGAAAACCGGAAGGGCATGTTGATTACGAGAAAGCGTTTGATTCAGTCGAAACCTCAGCAGTCATGGAGGCATTACGGAATCAGGGTGTAGATGAGCCATATGTAAAAATACTGGAAGATATCTATAGCGGCTCCACAGCCACCGTAGTCCTCCATAAAGCAAGCAACAAAATCCCAATAAAGAAAGGCGTCAGGCAGGGAGATACGATATCTCCAATGCTATTCACAGCGTGTTTACAGGAGGTATTCAGAGACCTGGCTTGGGAAGAATTGGGGATAAAAGTTAATGGAGAATACCTTAGTAACTTGCGATTCGCTGATGATATTGCCTTGCTTAGTAACTCAGGGGACCAATTGCAATGCATGCTCACTGACCTGGAGAGGCAAAGCAGAAGAGTGGGTCTAAAAATTAATATGCAGAAAACTAAAGTAATGCTTAACAGTCTCGGGAGAGAACAGCAATTTACAATAGGCAGCGAGGCACTGGAATTCGTAAGGGAATACATCTACTTAGGGCAGGTAGTGACGGCGGATCCGGATCATGAGACGGAAATAATCAGAAGAATAAGAATGGGCTGGAGTGCGTTTGGCAGGCATTCCCAAATCATGAACAGCAGGTTGCCGTTATCCCTCAAGAGAAAAGTATATAATAGCTGTGTCTTACCAGTACTCACCTACGGGGCAGAAACCTGGAGGCTTACGAAAAGGGTTCTGCTCAAATTGAGGACGACACAACGAGCTATGGAAAGAAGAATGATAGGTGTAACGTTAAGGGATAAGAAAAGAGCTGATTGGGTGAGGGAACAAACGCGAGTTAATGACATCTTAGTTGAAATCAAGAAAAAGAAATGGGCATGGGCAGGAAATGTAATGAGGAGGGAAGATAACCGATGGTCATTAAGGGTTACGGACTGGATCCCAAGGGAAGGGAAGCGTAGCAGGGGGCGGCAGAAAGTTAGGTGGGCGGATGAGATTAAGAAGTTTGCAGGGACGGCATGGCCACAATTAGTACATGACCGGGGTTGTTGGAGAAGTATGGGAGAGGCCTTTGCTCTGCAGTGGGCGTAACCAGGCTGATGATGATGATGATGATGGAAGGGCATGAGGTCGTCGGCAGTAAAAACTGACGAAAGCACTAATACTTCCACAGGCTCCCCAAGAAGACAGCGATGACCATAAGACCGCTGGTAGTACGTACCAACGCTCAAGAAAGCGGAGGCGAGGATGGCCAGTGACTTAGCGGAAGAAGATGTGGGCTCGGCTTCCACCCGCGGCAAGTTGTCTTTTTGGCCGACTTTTCATTCCCGACTCGCTCGTCGTTTCTCCAATTTCGATAAAGAAATAGCACATTTATTTCTCCCTACTTTTCTTTCCGGCTTCGCTGCCTGTCGGCTTTCACGTGGTTTTGATCAACATGCAGGTTACACGAGTCGCACGTTTCAGACCCCTGACGTGTCGCGGAGAAACAAACGGCCTGAACTGGGGCGCACTCATCTGAGTCGTGCGCGTGCGCATAGCAGCGCTCTCTCTCGGGCGGTGTGCCGGCGACCGAAGTGATCGGCGAAGCCCTCGCCGAGCCGTGACGACAGAAGGCACCGACAGCGCGCTCCCGTCTCGACCTGCCGGTCCTTCAGCCAGATCGGGCACCGCGGCGAACCGGGCTGCCCGATCTCCGCTCTTCCAGATTTCTTCTCGAGATAAAACCGGAGAGCCGCGCGTCCAGATGAGAAGATACGTGAGGAGGAGACGGCCGGCACATGAGAGTGCCTCCCCGAGGGCAAGCGCATCTGACGGGTCCCGCGGTTTTCGTGTCTGAGTGTGTCCGCGTCACCGTGGCTGCGCAGGCTGACGTTGTTTTGCACGCGGTCGCGTCCTCTACGTTCGCGCGCGATGCTGTAAGAGTTAAAGATGTCCCCGCAAGCCGTGACGTCACGTAGCTCTGAAGGGCTTCAGCCCGTCAGTTTTAGCGCAGGCTAACGATGTCTCTCGCGAAGCGTGGCTGCCTCCTCCCCCTCCCCCCCCCCCCCGCCCGTGCATTTTCCAAGAGAAACTATCGCAGGTCCAATCACATGTCGGAACCTATGTGAAGGAAGGCTCTAAATGAAGCGCGTAATTAAGTGCTGCTCAACTGACTACGATGCGTACAACTGTGTTTGTCATATGTTTCTAGGCTACGTGTAACCTCAATGCGATCTCTATGCTTAGGCACTGCGCCGTTCGCAAACTATGTCGAAATACCAAGCACCAAATCAGCCGAGGGCAGTGCGTGAGATGTCTACGTAGCCATGTGACGAGGGTGAAGGCGATGTATGACGCTTGTCGACAGATGAATGGTGATAAGTGGTGCGGGAATGTAGACTCTTGTCTCCGCCTTCGCATCCCAGCTGGACTCTGCCGACACCGAATCTATACCCTGCTTTGTCCAATGTGGCTATAAGTGGCCTTTACAAAGTATTTTGCCTTCCGATTCGGATGGACCTACGACGCCTCATGTGATGACTGTGGTAGCGAGGAGGCTCTTCAACACCTTCACTGTGGCTGTCCTTGCTGCAATTTACAGAGACGATCACTCGCCATCACGATAGCGCGCTTTGACCAAAGACCTTTAACAGAGGAAATCAGTTTAGAATGCCGACATCACAAGCCATCGCAGCGAAGGGCGACGAGGGCAGTGTTGCTGTTTTTTTTAAGTAGAACAGACTTGGACAGAAGGCTGTATACCCTGGATTAATGTTTATAGTGTCACAAGTGCTACTGTGATGCGCGGCGATAGCTTGCGATGACAATGAACGACTGTGATTGTTTATCTGTGCTCCATTTATTCCTCTCCCTCTCAATTTTCCCGTCACTTTACCTACTCCTTCCCTATCTCCCTATCGCAGGGTAGCAAATTGTATCTTTACCTCTGGTTAAGCTCCTTGCCTTTACTATTTTTCCTCTCTCTCTAGATATATGGCATATATCTAAATACGTTTACAGATCCTACAACATTTCCGTTACCGTTGCGCACACCAACTGCCGAAGAATGGGGTGGGCGAAATTTAAGAAATTAGAACAAATCAATGAAGCTGTTTAATATTGGGCGCTATTTTATTACGAGGTCTGCGTACTTCAGAGGTACATGCGAGCAGACAGCCTACATGTTGTATAGATAAAATGTATAGATTTTAGGACGTGATCTATTATTTGCCTAAGTGGAACAGAGGTGCGCTCACTGGCACGTACTACGCTTTCAGTCAACACTCAGTACTATGTAGTACTGTAGGGTCAGTAGTACTAGTACTATATGGTCATCTACTGGGAAGAAAACCACGTACTTACACCAAATCCCGAGGTGAAGGCAGAAAAAGGAGATCTGACCTTCAAAGTGAAAGTTGCAATACGTGGAGGCAACTGTTCATAGTTCGACTTGTCAGGGGTTAATGTTTAAAGCGACGGTTAGTGTTAAGCGAAACCAGAGTCAAACATGTTTGCCTTCTTTTCAGCTGGATCGTACGCCACACGACAACATGCTGCTTTTCTGTGGATAGGCTACAACATTTTGTACGCTTTGTTCAAATGTTTTTTTTTCTGATTTCACTTTCACGACACAGATAGAGAGAGAGATTGGTTGACACAGAAAATGAAAGCCTGCTGACCGCATCGCAACTGTCTAGCGCATAGCTGACACCTGAGCATCAGTCAGCAACGTGTGGCAAGAAAAGATCGCTCGGAGTTGATACGTCGTGATGATTTTTTTTCGCGTCGGTGATGTCCTTTAAGCACTTTGCGGACAACTCCTCATTTATGGGCAATCGTAGACTACTATCGCTCGTCACAGATAAGTGATCTAGTGTGGCTGCACAGGAGATCACTTATCTCCTGTGCAGTACTACATAGTACTGAATGTTGAGTGACAGCGTAGTACGTGCCAGTGAGCGCACCTCTGTTCCACTTACGCAAATAATAGATCACGTCCTAAAATGTATACATTTTATCGATACAACATGTATGCTGTCTGCTCGCATGTACCTCTGAAGTACACAGACTTCGTAATAAAATAGCGCCCAATATTATAAACAGCTTCATTCATTTGCACAATCCGCGCAATTACATACATTTTGCAACTTTGCATTATGTTCTCTGTATTTATAGTGAGGGTTCATTGAGGTTGTGACGCGACCTTCCGACCGCGCAAGCGCGGCTCGCACGCCGGGTGGGCCTTCAGAGAGGCGGAGTGCGTTCGGATGTGGAAACGACCAAGCGGAGCGGACGCACCCCTGTCTTCTCAGCGCTACGCTCAATCGCCTCGGTGACGGAGCAAAGGTCAGCTGCCTGCCTTGCACTGCTGCGGCAAGGGTGTTGTGCGTGTGCCCACTGTAGGCACACTGTAGCGTCACTGACCAACGTGGTGGTTGCAGTGTATGCAGTGTGCATACACTGCAACATCAAGCTGACGTCATCTAATATTTTTCACTGTCCACCGAATAAGGCCGATGGTCTTCCGTCAATCGCATCTCGTGCACTACCTAGATGATGGTGATTTAATGGCATCCCCTTTGATACGGGCGGGGGCAGGAGGATGACAAATAGTCACCTAGCCTGCTTGAATTATTCAGGTATGCTATACATGTCTTTTATATGACATTTTTGTGCACATCTCCTTCATGTTTCTTTTCCCTTCAAAATCTGTCTTGTACCGCTAGCTACAACTGCAAGAAATCCGTTAGTATCAATCTCTTGCCAGCTTTTTTTTCCCACCAATACTCTAAACGTCTCTCGCTTATCTCTACTGCTGACCAGTTAACGCCTCAGTCCGCTTTAAGCTCAAGCGCTTCTGGAAGGTGTACGTTACTTAAGGTTCTAACTGGGTGAATCCCTTCGCATTCCATTAAGGATGTGCTGAGTAGTCTCCGGATTTTTGCTGCAGCATACACGATGCGACGCCCGAGATGCGACGCCTGCACCGCCACCTGGTGATGCTCCACATAACGCGAGCATTGTGAGACGCCTGGTAGATGCCGGGGGCGATGTTCCTTCTGCACAGCAGTGGTGGCCTTGGGAGCTGCGTCGCGCCGACATGTCGCCAGCCGCGTATTGTGAAAACGCCGCACGAGCAGTTCAAGCGCAATGTTAAGCCTTGCTATCGCTATGAATGAACGGCCCTTCGGGCGAAACTGCCAATATTTTCTATTCCCTTAATGGTAATGGTGTTAGCCAAGGGACAAATCCGTGCCCTGAAGGATGCAAAAGTATTTACTGCGTAACGAGACTACAAGACTCCCCACAGTTTCGAATGTATAGTTTTTCTCACTAGTGGGCACAAAGCGCAGAAGTTAAAATGGCCCGTGTGAGATGTCATCACCTGGCTTACCCCACCATGAGCACATGACAATTACGCATACCCTGTTTTATGTAGCTAGTGGCTAGTGAAGGCCACAACAAGCCGAAGTTGATGAAGCAAGTTTTGCACACGTCCGGCGAAGGTCGCAGAGAGTCTGTATCCTAGTGCAGGCTCTACTGTACATAAATAGGTTTGATGACACTCAGAGACAGTTATTTATTTTAGACTTGAAGAGTATTCATTCGAAAGTCTGCTTCCATTGGTTTACTGCGGAAAAGTTCGCTATCATAGAAAAAAATTTCAAGGCCAAACGTCACCGTCATGGATTTCGCGCCTCAACCTCAGCGCTCGGCATAGGTCACTGTGACGACACGGATTTCAAGTTATTGTCACGCATTTCTGGTCAGCCTTGACGCAAGGCGAGTCTCGGAAACTTGCTACATTGAGTAGCAAGCTTTTAGAAGGCCACCGTTATACGGATATACCAGCAAAAGAATTAACCATACAAGCGTAGGTGCCGTCATAATCAATGACGTCATCATACACGTGTAGATTCCGTCATAACCAATGACGTCACACTGACCTGGTACGCGAGCTGCAGGGAGGCGTCGCCACCAGTTTCTCGTTTTGCCTATGTTCTGGGTTAGTGTAAGCCTCCCCTGAAGGCAAGAGTGACCATTTTGCCGTAATTAACCAATGCTGCCTAAACCTCCGCATTGTTCTTAAGCATATCTGCAAGTTCCTTAGGGAATTTTGGTGCCCACAATGGACGGGGAGCACGGGCGGGACATATATGCTGCTGTTATTTTTGAAACGCTGCTTGAAGACGTGGCAGCTGTAATTTGAAATTTGCTCAAACTTCTTACCCTTCTACTGTTAACCACTTAACATCACCGTTTACAGCTGCCGTTTAGCGTTAGCGCTTACAATTTACCCTCACCGCACGACAAAAGGAACGGCCCTCACCTCCCAGGAGCTGTCAGCCACACGCTGATGGTGGTATGCAAAATGTATGGTGCCCATATCCTTAACGTTGCGCTCTAGATACATCCGCAGTGCACCTTACAAGGCGGGGTGCTTGTCTACACCACAAAATCTTTGTAGCGCGTCTTTTACTAGCAAGCACGAAGTAGTAGACCAGTTTAACAATGACGCATGGTTCGTCCGAGTGTGGCTGCCACTCGCTCAGAATCACGGACGCTTGCGCAGTGACATAAATCCATTATCGAAGACGCGTGTTTGACTGGTTCCTATGTTTACCACGACGTGCTGTGAACATTAGTGAGTAACCACGTGATTTCTCGACGCGTATCCGCCGCAGATACCAGAACGAATTGTCGCCCAGCTCGACCGCACTGCCCTTGACGCCGGACGTGTAGCCGAAAAACATAATGAGCCGGTGGTGCCACGGGACGTTGCATTCGACGTGGCAAAGACCTTATTTCAATCAACTATGATAATCGACGTAGCTTCGATCGTAGAAGTGTCGGCTGCGAAGAGATCTTCGTGAAAAATCTCTGTATCTCCTTTTCTTGTCGGTGAGAAGCATTGGCCAATGAAAAAAAAAAGAATGCAAATACATCGGATGCATCCTGCATGAACGAATCGCCAGAAGTTGTCGCCACAAAAGCTGCTGCGGTACTGCCTCCAGTTTTCCAGAATTACAATAAAGGTACTAGGTATCAGTCAGCATATAGCTGCTGGCCTTCGGACGTAATTCCTTCGCCTATTACATTTTCTATAGCTTCCTTTCTTAGAACATTGCACAGTTAACTTGGGTACATTTTATGGAATAAAGGAACAGAGCAAAAGAAAGCAAAGCAATTCATCTGGAGTAAAAAATCTGTGGCTCAACTAAATTGATATTTCTGTAAACGTAAGGCGTTTCTGGTTATTTGGCAACTGCTGTTCACAAGGGCATAGAAGGCAGTGCTTTGTACGGCGCTGAACTGCAGTACAGGTGCTGTAAAAATACTTACGCTGTGCGCGTTCAGGAGACAATCGCATCCTCTAGCTGCTTTTATAAAGATGAGCTCAGACACGCTATAGATTGTTTATACCCTCTTACCCGGTCGCTTATTAGTCCTCTTATAACCATTTTTTTTTGCTACATATACAGAGTCGGGCGCCATCAACAAGCAAAATTTTTGAACAAGTAGGCTTCCTTTTCGTCCGCTACGGTAAATAGTCTTCTTTCATCACGGTTAGGTTGCAGAAATAATAATATTTGGGGTTTTACGTGCCAAAACCACTTTCTGATTATGAGGCACGCCGTAGTGGAGGACTCCGGAAATTTTGACCACCTGGGGTTCTTTAACGTGCACCTAAATCTAAGCACACGGGTGTTTTCGCATTTCGCCCCCCATCGAAATGCGGCCGCCGTGGCCGGGATTCGATCCCGCGACCTCGTGCTCAGCAGCCCAACACCATAGCCACTGAGCAACCACGGCGGGTTAGGTTGCAGAAATGAAACGATATTTAGGGAACAAAAGTGTTAGAACATGATATTATCACACAGCTGTCTGCGGAGAACTTTAGCGTTCTCAGAATGTGTCTACAAGTTTGTCTATAGACTCTTTCAAGAAATTTTGATGAAGGTGCTGTGGTTCTGCTATAGAGTGATATAGACAGAAGTAAAAAAAAAAGTTTTTCGTCTGATGCGAAGATTATAAATCTGCATGAACAATGTCGTCATTGTTGCATGGAACCCAGGAGTGCAGAGCCAGTGGAATATTCTTTCTTTTGCTCTTGTATGCATAGAACCATCAGACTTTGGAGAAGATTGTTTTGCCGCTGGTGGCTCTGCCACCTTTTTACATAAATACGAAGTGGTTTGACTTCGGACGGAAATAGCGGCTACAGCGCTATCAAAGCGAGAGCCATACATTAGAGTGTTCCCTTTAAAAGTAATTAGTTAAAAGTTAATAGTGAACATTTGTTAATTAGTTGTATGTGCGTTTCCATTTGTTATGCTAATAATTTCTATATCTGAATAATCCAGCTCGAGGACAAAAATTATGCTGTATACCACATGCTATATATTTTTTTAAATTCCACAAGACTAAAAAATGATCACCCGGTATACGCCTAGCAAATCACAGTTAATGAGGTTCCGAACGGCACATTGGCTGTAACCTCTTGTTTGAACACAGAATAACTGTTCTTTTCTTTATGATGCCACCGATGTGAAAGTTTCTTGCCCTTCTATGGCCATTTAGTTTTATTTGCGAAAGAAGCTCGGGCTAAACGCAACAACGAGACTGCGCATATGTCAGCTTGTAGTAACGGATGGAGCGTGCTTGTAGTTCATTAGATTACTTCGGAGTCCCTCATTGTTCCTCTGTTATGAGGGTAACACTACACGTGTTGTCTATTGCGTGTTAGTGCCCACGGAAATGTGATATTAAACACATGCTCAAGTTTTTTCTAAACCCATTTGCTGCCGAAATTGCCGTGCTGTGTGCTGTGCTGTGTGCTGTGTTTCACGAGTGCTGTGTTCTCTTCCTCCGACCAGCGACCCCATTTGTACATGCATTTAAAAAATTGAAACTTCGTGAGCTGCTTCGGTACACGTGCTCTTGCGTGTTGATCTTGCACGCGCGCATGCGCAAACTTCAGAACTGTCGTCACAACGTCGTTTCCTCCATTCCTCGTTTGCAACCTTCACGACCGTTGAAGCACACCTACGAATTATCAGATGAGGAACGGCTGGCGCCGTTCAACAGGCACCTACATCTCCTTGAACAGATGCAGGTAACGACAAATAGTAAACAAAAATGCGCAGGACGCTCAAGTTTCGCTTTTAAGAGTGGAACGCGATAGCGTGCAAGGACCCCTTACGGCTTTTCATGCTTCCCGGCAACTGCAGCTTATGTAACCGTAACGTTTACCGGGAAACTCTCGCTACGAACGCTATGCACGAAGGCGAGCTCTCTGGTAGAAACGCGGCCTCTTGCGTGGGTCGATGCGCTGCTATTGTTTCGCACTTTTAATATTTCATTCTGAGAAGAGCCAACGTAAAGGATATGTGCTGTCGGCGTTTTTTCCTATTACATTTGTTTGTGGGCTGCCGTTCTCAAAATTCCGAGGAGTAACTTTTTAAAGAACGAAGGACAACCTGTGAGCAACTTTTTGTGGTGGCAGAGTGGTTGGGTCTGCGAGGTTCGGACTTTAGTAGGAAATCATTTTTGCCGAAGCGACGGCCAACGCCGACGCTGGACGCCGATACAGGGTTTTCTGCGACGCGGGCTCCTCAACGCTATCGCGTTAAAAGAAATCGCGTTTCGGCCACTGAGATGAGGAAGAGTATTAAACGAGTCCTCGGCATCCCCATGATGACCAGCACGGAGAAGTTGATGCAACTCGGGGTCCACAACACCCTCAACGAAGTGGTCGAAGCGCAGAAAGCGGCACAGATCGTTCGCTATAGCTACCACCAAGGCCGGCCGCCGAATACTCGAGATGGCGGGTCTGGCAGCCATGGCCGAGAAGTCGTGCGCCGTCCCGCTTTGCCAGGGTGAATGGGAAGCCTTTCGAGTCTCCCCGTTCCCGAGGAATGTTCATCCACAACACAACGAGGCCCGGCGCGCAGCCAGAGCCCGAGCACTCATCAAGACTGCTCTGCAGAAGCCAGAGCTCGCGTCCTTTGTCGACGCGGCGCGGTATCCCGGATCAAACTCGTACGTGGCCACGGTGGTTGACCCTCAGGGCAAGATATCCTGAATGTGGCCTCTATCCAATGCTCGACAGTGTCCGTCGCAGAGCAAGTCGCAGTGGCGCTGGCTCTGTGCAAACCTGGGCGCACGCAGATCTTCACGGACTCCAGGTCGGCGGCGATGGCCTTTCTCGCCGGCTCGGTCTCTGCCGAGGCTGCGGCAGTGCTGAGGACCCGCAAGACAAGCACGGCCCGTCACGTCATCACTTGGTTCCCGGCTCACATGGGCCGGAACGTCTCCCCCGGCTCGATCAACCCTAATGAGCTGGCCCACGACCAGGCGCGAGGTCTCGTCAACCGCGCCAGTCCGAGGGGCCCGGCTTCGCAGGGGATCGACCGAACCACGGACCCGCTGCTTACTTTCCACGAGATCACTTGTCATTACCAACCAGCTGGGATGCAGGCAGTATCTAGCTGCTCACCCGAAGCTAGGCAGACCCCAGGCCTCGGTGCTGAGAATGCTGCAGATGGGCTCCTTCCCGTCTCGATCAAGGCTTAGCCACTACACTCCGGGTATGGATCCCCGCTGCCCAGACTGCGGCGAGGAATGGTCCACCTTGAACCACATGCTGTGGCAATGTTCTGCGTTGCGCCACTCGCCTTTCAACCGGCAAGAAGACTGGGATGAAGCCGTCAAGAGCGACGACCTTCCAGTCCAGCTTCGGGCTGTCCAAAGGGCCTGCGACAGGGCTGAAGATCACGGTCTTCCGCCCCCGGCGCGGGTGCGGCCCGCGACTACGACAACTTAGTCCCTTAGGACCAATTAATGTTTCCTGTCTGTCTGTCTGCCACTGCGAAGTCCTGACGCAGTTCGAGGACGAATATGCGAGTGTTTTGCTGCAAAACAATAAAGTCTGTGTCTTACCAGTACTCACCTACGGGGCAGAAACCTGGAGGCTTACGAAAAGGGTTCTACTTAAATTGAGGACGACGCAACGAGCTATGGAAAGAAGAATGATGGGTGTAACGTTAAGGGATAAGAAAAGAGCAGATTGGGTAGGGAATAAACGCGAGTTACTGACATCTTAGTTGAAATCAAGAAAAAAAAAATGGGGGCATGGGCAGGACATGTAATGAGGAGGGAAGATAACCGATGGTCATTAAGGGTTTCGGACTGGATTCCTAGAGAAGGGAGGCGTAGCAGGGGGCGGCAGAGAGCTAGGTGGGCGGATCAGATAAAAAAGTTTGCAGGGACAACATGGCCACAATTAGCACATGACCGGGGTAGTTGGCGAAGTATGGGATAGGCATTTACCCTGCAGTGGGCGTAGCCAGGCTGATGATGAATAAAAACGAAACGGAAGGCGTGAGTACATTTCCTAACTGTTACTCAGCACGCTGTATATATAGACTGTCTCGATGCGTTCCGCGCTTCGAAGATTCCAGCCAGGAACACCGCGTATCGGAGCGCGCTTCCTCCTCCCGCCGAGAAAACGCGCTGGCGCGGCGTCAGCGTTTGGAAGGTTTCGGCTCCAACTTGCGCAAGATGATATTTACTTTTCCCGGGCTATTTTATTCCGTTGGCGCGGTGCGATGACACGAGAGATAAATGAGGCATGCGAGCACGATACGATTTTTTGCTTTGTGTTTTTTGTGAAGGCAGGTTGTGGGTTTGTGTGTGTGTGTGTTTCCTCTTCTTGTTCTTCTTTTTCTTCTTCTTCTTCGAGTGTAATTTCTTCGCACTAAATGTGGAACGCAAGCTGAGCGTTTGGTTCCCTCCCCCCCCCCCCAAAAAAAAATATGAATAAAGCAAATGAAATCTGAGCATGTTTTCGCCAAGCACAAGTAGCTACATGGACCTGCGGCCTTTTAAAGGGCCCCTCACCAGGTCTGGCCATTTTGAGCTGACAAG